>NC_072731.1:138627862-138910250 GCF_026930045.1 Uloborus diversus
ATAAACCAGTTAAAAGTCATTTTTGCTGTGATAATTTTACTTAGATATTTATAAATTCTATTGTACATAAAATGATATATTATTCATCATTATCAGAATGGAAATATTGAATACAGTTGAGCCTTTTTAATTCGAACACGTTTAAAATTAACTACTTCTAAAACAAACTACATTGTCCCTTCCTGTTGTATACAGAATTTATTGTTTTTCAAATAAGACGAAATATGATTCAGATGAATTAGTGAACTATGATTAAGATGAATTAAGTTTGTTTGAACGAGGGTTCGACTGCATCTCATTCTCTTTAAAAGTTTAACTAGCTACTGTCTCATAAAGAACATTAATTTCTGCACTATATAGTGCCATTAGTTTATCTACTGAATAAATACTGTAAAAGACAAATGAATAAATGGGGAACATAAAAATGCTGGAAACTTAAAACTTAATATCAAAGAAGCAAGAAAAATCTTGCCATAATAATATTAGCTTTGTGAACCCCCTTCATAACTGTCACTAATCCAGAGTGGTTCATAGTCCACCAGTCAAGAACCGATGCTCTATTATATGACTAGCAAACCCATCATTTGATTGGGGAGGTAGAGTCAATTTCCCTTCTCGACTTTGGGCTGTATCCCACCCCCCTGCTTGTCATCATGTATTGACCAGTAAATGCTAAGAATTAAGCTGTTTTCTGATATAATTTACATTAATCATATATCCTTTGCCCCCCCCCCCAACCTGGAAAATTAGAAATGATGAGCTTGGTAACTAATTATTCCCCTACACAGAACAGTATTCCATGCACAGGCAATGATGCCAAAAAATCAGCACCAATTGATGAAGATTGCCAAACCCCCCAACAATCAAAATCTTCCCCAGGAACAGTCAAACCAAACTGAAAAAAA
The DNA here is from genome assembly GCF_026930045.1 of Uloborus diversus. Classification (NCBI taxonomy): domain Eukaryota; kingdom Metazoa; phylum Arthropoda; class Arachnida; order Araneae; family Uloboridae; genus Uloborus; species Uloborus diversus. The sequence goes on from NC_072731.1 coordinate 138,628,768, forward strand.
TTCTAATATTTTAATCGAAAGCTTTTCTTGGACTGGGGGAAGGAAAAATTCATTGATACTTTTCACTTGTTCTGCAATATCATTAGGTTTTGGTTTGTGCCAAAATACTGAAATAAAGTAGTTTAAAAAATTGCTGTAATATTAATACCTAGTATCACTGGAAGAAAATAGTATAAATAAAAAGAAAACTTGCAGATTATATCATACATTTTAAGTAAAATTAAGTAAATAAGCATAGAAAGTTACATTGTGCATAAGTATTCATTCTACTTGACTTTAGTCACATCAGAAAAATAATTTAAGTTTTTTTTAGCATGATCCCTCATCGTTATCATGTACACAATGGCCTGAATAAAGCTAACTAAAAATATTTAGAGATTATCAGCATTAATTTTTATTCGCTCATAAAGTGGAACTTGAACATTCATCAAATAAATCTGAACAGCATAAGAGGATTTCAAAGTTTTTTCTTCAAAGGGTAAAAGAGTCATCACATTGAAAGAAGAGTGAATTTCAACAGGATACAATTCTTAATAAATCAGTACCTGAACAGTTTTGAAACAAACTATTGTAGAGTTTACTAAGTGTCAAAATGTATTACGCTTTCGGAGAAAACTGAAAATGTAAACAAACAGTTAATTCCTTTTCGATGCAGGTGGCACACATGTTGCCAAAGAAACAATTATTTCCTTTCGGTGATTGTGTGTCTAGAGTCCCCGCATAGTCCCTTATGTTCTGAGTGGAATTTCGTCTTATTGTTTAAATCTTTCGTGTGCTGTCTCTTATATGACCTATGAGTCAGAATTGTAGAAGGTTATTAAATGAAACATCCACGACTGCGGCCTCCGTGGCAGAAGCTTCGTCTAATCAGGAGGTCATAGATTCGAATCCCACCCGGAGACCACGGAAGCAATGTGCTTCTTAAGCAGTCCTCCGTGGATGTGAAGCTATTCAGCTTCTGTATAAATAAATAAAACTCCATAGCTCAAAATAAGTCCTCAGCTCAAACATAAGTTAAACTTTGAAACTCGACATCTTGCGCGTGAAAAAACAATATTTTACATGAAATCTCAAATATGTGCTGTCCCCAAAGGACACAAAGCACCCGCTTGGAGACACAAAGAGTCCCCCAATCAATCATTTTCTCCTCCAAATTTGCAATTATGAGACGATATTAGGAAATTTGAAAATGGAAACGTTACGAAAATTCATTGGTTAGGTGCAATATTTTTGCTAACAGAGGTGATCGATGACAGGCGGGGCCGGATTAAGCCAGCGCGGGGCCCGTAGCAAATGTTTCCAAGGGGCCCTCGTTTTCGAATGATATAGTAAACAATAGAGCACTTCTTCATGGAGACGGGGGGTGTAATTATAACATGCATGAATACATAAATGTGGATATAGTTTTAGAGCTTTACGATAGTTATGATAATCTTTTATTGCCCCTCGTCCTCCCGTTACTACACGTTTTTAACTTTTAATTCCAAAAACGCAATTTTTGGACGATATAAAGGGAGGGGGGTCAGGGGGGCTTACCCCCAGAAAATTTTCGATATTTCAATTCTAAAAACTCAATTCCAACGACCCCTGATCATATTAGAAAGAGAAGATTCGAAGGCTATTATTTGGAGAAACTGAAGTCAAAGAACGCGATTGCATCCTATCTTAGGTAAGATCAAAGGAAAAAAATTGGGTTCACAGCGACTCTCCAGGCATTTTTTTTAAATTGAAGTGTTAAATAAAACTGCAGATTATCCTTAATGCTGTTGTAGAGAGAGGAAAGAGTGGTGTTCAAGGAGATCTCATTGGAAAATTTTTGAATTTATTATCTGTTATTAATCTAAAAACACAATTTTAAGCAAAAAGTCTCGAAATTAAATACTCGGAAATGGGATTTTTTACGCTCTTTGATGATTTTGGGGCGGAGTTTGCGAAAGCCATCGCCTAGAAATTTTAAGGGGATGGAAAGTTGTGAAAACGTGATAGATAGAGTAGGCCATGGTGGATTACGTTTCGGTATGGGATGGGGTTCAGGCACTCTCCGAGGCAACCTGGAAAATTTTCGAAGTTTGTCTTAAAAGTACATTTTAGACCATTGTTAACAATGTTGGATGAGGAGAGGTACACTCCCATTGAAATTTTTCAAAATTCTAGTCGAAAATACGCATTTGTAGACCACCTTATTAGACGACGTTATAGGATCGGGCTCGGGATTACACCCATGGAAAGTTTTCGAAACTGAAGTCCCAGAAAGCAGTTTCAGCGGGTTTTCGATTATGTTAAACTATTTTCTTCCTGAATTTTTCTGAATTTCAAGTTCGAATGAAAAAGTTTTCGGCTACCTTTGGTGATGCAAAAGAAAGGGGTTAGGTTCGGGGCATGGGTGGCAGCTTTTTAGTTCCCTCCCGTTCAGAGGAAAAAATTAAAAACGATATTTAAAGTCTTTCTTCTACACATAATTATATTAGTTCATCAAAAATAATATTCTCTTAACAATTCACTTATTTCGCTCAGCATAAGTGTGAAGTCTCAGAATCTTTTTTCTTTTCTTCTATCATGATCTCTTAATTTTGCTCATTGTTGTTTACAGTGCCGGATTTACGAGCTCGTGTCACGGGCGGAAAATTTTGAGGGTGATAAATTGACATGAAGTTAAATAACCAAAAGGAGTTTAAGGATGACTAATAATTACCTTTTCAGGACTCCAATTTCGAAAGCTCTAAGAAGAAAGACACTTTTAAACAATTTCTGGATGGTAACCCTCCCCCCCCCCCCTCTTGTTTAACATCACCAAAAAAGCCTTAAAATGTGGTTGTAGGATTTGTGCGTTAAGAATTTCAGCATTCTCCTGCTCCTGCTATCAACAAAAATTGCTTAAAACTGAGTTTTTAGAGCCTAAATTCCGAAAAATTCCGGAGAAAGCCCTTAAACCATCTCGATTTCAAAAAAATTCCAAAGGAGAATACCCACCTACTTCCCTAGCTTCTCAACATTCGGGGGAAAAGGCTCCAAAGCATCACTCTTCACCTAAAGTTAGAACTAAAGATAGCCTGCGTCTTGAAGATTTCAGTTTCTAACATTTTGCGAAGCAAAACCCGTATCTCTCCCCCCCCCCCCCCATAACGTCTCCAGTGATTATCTAAAACCACGGTTTGAAACTTGAAGTCAGAATTGTTTCTGGGGGAGTTCAGACCCTCATCTCTTTCTCTAATCTTCCCACATAGCTTGAAATTTTGTTTTCAGCTTTAGCATGAGTCTATCCCTCAAACCCTTTCCTCCTAAAGATAAGATAGCCTGAAATTGACTTCAGTATTGAGCACAATTTCAGGAAAGAACCCCTTCCCCTTTCCTCTATTGTTATAAAACCAATTTTTTTTTTTTTTTTTTTTTTTTTTTTTTTAAAGGCTGAGATAGTTGAAAGTTTTAGGACCCTAACACCCCTTAAATTTCCTAAGATATCTTAAAATTCACTTCATTTTGAAAAAAGAAAAAAAATCCAGAGAAAACCCAATTCTCCGTTCTCCAAACTTTGCCTAAAATTGTAATTTTTAGGTCAGTTTTGAAATCTTTTCTGACCCAACAGAGCTTTTTCTGCTTCCACTAAGAAAGATTAACTATTTGCGTTTTCATGACTTAAATTGGGAGAAATTTCTGGAAAGCAATCTATCGAAAAAAAAAATAGATTTTTAATTTACCTGAGCATTTAGAAAAACTAAATATACATAAAAAGAGAAAGAAAAAGAGAAATTTAAACGGGTTAAAGTACAGAAAGTAGTTTTTTTTTTTTCAGGAATTTTTTCTCATGGCGCGGGGCCCCCAGAAGAGCGGGGCCCGTAGCATTTGCTACTTCTGCTCTATGCCTAATCCGGCCCTGATGACAGGAGAAAATATGTGTGCAATGTAAAAATGTGCGTAAATATTCTTAACGGTAAATTAATTGGAATAATTTTTACATTATTCAGGGGGTACCTATTCCCCACCCCTACCCTTTCGGACCACGAACAAGACACCCTTCATAATGAGATCAAAAATCCAGTCGAAAACTCCCACCCGCCTTCATATTAGCATCCCTGTATTTTTGGCATTAACGTTTTGAGTTATATCGCAACTGAATTCCTCAATTGGAGGACCTGCCCCCAAGCTCAATATGCTCCAACCCGCGACACATTGGTTTTTTGTCGGCTCTTCGTCCTTTACTGAAAAAAATTAATTTAAATGAGACTGAAGGAAAGAAAAAAAAAGAGCCCCCTCTCCAAACTCCCTTGTCTTTGATTGTTGGGCAAAAATTATATTTTATGATAAATTGCTATTGATCGCATACGTTTTTCAATTATTAAAATGGAGCGGTATGTTCCATTTTATATTTATGTGTGCTTAACTAGGGAAATGTGTGTTTCTCAGTCGGTACCCCGCTTATCTCAGAGTTGTGTATCCCCCCTAAGAGCAAGGGCATATCCCTCCTAAATATCGCAAAGATTTTTCCCCAACAAACTTTTGAGGGAATACAGTAAAATCTCTATAATGCGGACACTAACAGGATAATTATTTTGTCCACAATAGAGAGGTGTCCGCAGGACAGGGGTTTAATAATGTTATTTGCATTGGAACTGGGGAATTAAAAATTGTCCGCATAAGAGGGGTGTCAGCTAGGAGGGGCTTTACTGTACTTGGATTATGTGTTCCTTGTTCCTTTGGTTCTAAATTATCAAATTGTCCATAGATGGTGCTGCCATTTATCCTGTTGTCTAAGTCAAATTGGACTTCCACCGAATTAGGTGCTTGATCAAAACGGAAGATGTACATCTCTGCCTTAAATCAAGTAGCCTCACAACTCTGGTTCTGGTTCCTGAGTGGCAATAGTAACAACATACAGTATAACCCTGATTTAACGATTGTCAAGGGACTGGAAAAAGTAATTGTTAAATCAAAGATATAGTTAAATCAGGGAGCATAGACAGTCAATGCAGTTAAATCCGGACCAGTAAAATATATCATCAAATTGAGGAAATCGTTAAATCGGGTATCGTTAAATCGAAGTTATACTGCATTATATAACAGCATAAAGTTTAGAATGTATTCTTAAATTTTCATCTTTTTTATTTAATATTTAAAAAAAAAAATATTTTTTGTAACTTTTGCATGCATGTTTTAAATTATTCACAAGCATTGATTGCTGACTGAAAAATTTTTAAATTTCTCTTCTTCTCTCTTATATACATATGCATGTATAGTACAATACTGTATTAATGTTCCTTCGGAACTACCTTAGAATTGATATACTGTTTTCGTAAAAAATATTTCAGGTCTACACACAGTGGTATAATTAGCAAGAGTGGCATCTGTGGCAGAAATATTAACCATCAATATTGTGTTCAAATACTTCCAAGATTAAAATGTAAACAGTTATAGATATCTTCTCAATTCATTAATTATTTTTACTTTTTAGGAATAAATGTTTCAAATACTACTTCCTTTCATTGTGCGGTGCTTTTAAAAGACACCATTGTAGTTTCAGATATTTTTCATACCCCTATGCATTTTTAAACCCCATGCTCTTCAGAATACCCCCCCCCCCCACAAAAAAAAAGTCTGTATCTGCCCTTAATGGTGCCACTCCATGAAAAAGAATTACTTGGTTGGCACAATGTTAAGTCTATGAGAGCATAACTTGCTTCTAATGAGCAAACCTTCCTTAAAGCGAGCAATATTTTGTGATTCATAAAATTTCTATCAACTTCCAGCTCAGTTTACCCTTTCTTGGAAAAATTACTTTAACTTTCTGAAGTCATTAAAAATTGGTGAAGGGTTAGAAATCCTGAGAACAAGTGATAACTGCACTTTTATTCAATATGTGGAGTATAAGAGCATTTAAAAAACATTTGTTGATAAGTTCTGCCAAAGTTTTCTTTTCTGAGATACTTCCGAGGGTATTGTAGCTCTAATTAAAACTAAAGCAGGTGAAGAAAATTAAGGAAGCGACAATGATAACGACAAATGTAAAGAATCTCAAGCTGAACCACGCTCAAAATAGTCAATAGATGTTTAATATGCAGAATAGCTTTAAAGTATTTTGGAAGTCAGGGATGCAAAAGACAATATCGAGTCAATAGCATTTCTCAAAAACAGTAAAGAAAGAAAGAAAGAAACAATAAGACAGTTCAAAGCATATCAGCTAATTTCTTTGGCACTGTACCGAAATCAAAATGACACAAAGCAAATGCATTTGAATTTTTATGATTCTTTCACGAACCTGTTTTATTACGAGCACTCGGTGATGACGAGCAAATACAGTGGCTCTTTTTGCTCATTGTAAGCGAATTTGACTGTACCTACAAGACATCATACACATATTGCATTACACTCCAGGGTCTCCTGTAGCAACCACCATATATGTTGTCTAATCGGTTGGATAGGGCCCTGAAGACAGTTGTTTTTTGATCCAGGCCAGGAGCCAAGCATCCTCATAAGTTTTAATTTGGAACGGAAACTTGGAGGACTATTTGACCACATGCGCGTCCATATGCAAAATTTTAAGGGATTTTCAGACATTTTCCCCATGGTTTAGCAGGATATTTTTCCCATGGAAACCAGATTTCTGTACAGATTAGAGTTAAAAAATTTGACATTTTCAGTAACCTATTCATAATTGGCTGGAGAAGAAATCTTTTTAAATTTTTGCAAAGAAAAAAGTATTAAAAGTAAGAAAGTTCTAACTTCTAAGGGGGGGGGGGCTGAAGCCCCCACTTGCCCTTCGATATGGGCGCCCTTGTTTGACCATGAGATACTTAAAGTACCTCAGTCACAATTTGCAAACATAGTGGATTGTCAAACAGCTGGCATCAAACCTGGGACCCTCCAGTTATTGATGATAATTCTATTTTTTGGATTCAGACAAAGAGTTAAACAAATTAACTAATCAAAAAAGTTAAGTTGTGCTTAGACGAAACTTGCTTGGTTTTTGAATGTTTTAGAACTCACTGGTATTTGTACATCTCCAGCACATCGACATACAACCCTTCAGCTGCTACTACAGGCGTATGATACCACAAGTGTAAAACCGAGAGGCATTTTGTTTTTTAATTCTTTACTCTTGTTAAATAGATTCCTAAATGAATTTGCTTGTTAAAAATTATGTGGAATACATTTTTCAAAACTCAGTTAAAATAGCAAATGAAGATGACAGCAATTGTTCCATTTCATTATTATTTTCTCTTTAAAACAATCAACATTTGTCTCTTACTCGCACCTTCCTTTGATTTTCCTACAAGCTTTGCTGTCCACACTACAGGTATTGCTCCTTTAGTCCTGAGCCTCCACCAGCACCACTGCCTACTAAAATCCTCTCTCCCTAAATAGCAGCAACCATATGCCACTGTCCAGGAGGAGGGACATGCTCAATAGGGTGGACCGAAAAACAACTTTTTTTTTCTTATTTCCATGATGGGTAGTGCAGAAAAGGTGCCATTGGTAGAGCAAAGAGCACATGAAAAATTTGAATTTTTTTCTGACATTTCCTTGATCTACCGCAACTGGGTTGAATTTTCGATATAATGCTGTTTTTTTATGTTTTTAGCCAAAATTAGTAAAAATAGTATGTTTTTTTTTTCAATAATGAGTCGCACGGAAAAGGTGCCATTGGAGGTACTAAATTCCCATAAAAATTTTGGGGTGTGTGGTATAGCTCTTTCCTTTGCTGCATATGAGTAGAAGTTTTGTCAATTTTCAGTGTTTTTAACGCTTTCAATAAAAATTCTCAAATAGTAAAAATTTAGTTTTTGACATATTTCTCTGCCATAATTCTGTGGTTTTATCAAATGTGATGCATTTTTAGATGCGTGGTGCATTATAAATTAACTACTTATTGGGTATAAAAGTATTAAATTTAAAATATGCTATTAGAAAACTTAGTGCAGCTGTCTGTTTGATTAGCGTTCAAAACCAACAAGAGTAATGTAGAATTTGTTCTTAATCACTAATATTTTTAAATAAGAACGAAGTAATTATCTCTTAACTAAAAACAGCACTCCTGTAAGAACATGAAAACAAAAACAAAAAACAACGGTGTCATTGCAGGTGTTTAAAAAAGGAGATAATAGTTATAGAACTGCAACCTTTGGTCTACATTTTTCATACGAACAAACTCCTGGTCTGACACTTGAAAAATAAGATAGAGAAAGTACTGAACCTAAGAACTTTCTGGTCCAATGACCAATCAAACCCAAGCTGATGGCATGCGAAAACCTACTTGTGCTATCATTCTAGGTTATCTCTATCATGTATTTCTACATTGGCAAAAAAAAAAGAAAAATACTGAAAATTTGAGCAAAGACCAAAAACACATAATTGACAGCTGTGCAACTTTTTCAACTGGACTGTGCTCTCCAGAGTTACAAGACAGCCAAACAGGGTCTATTATGTAGACTAAGTGGCTCACAGCTGCCTACAGAACTCTTTGCTTGCACTTAAGTACCTCCAAACACAAAGATGCCATCAATGTCTTGCACTGTTTGTAATATGAATTGATTTGCCCATATGATTTGCCTAAAGAAACGACCAGGGTACGCAAAAGGGATTTAAAAAAGTAAATAGGCCTTCCTAAGAATTCACAACAATGCCACAAGAGCAGTGCCGCACACAAGGGCATGGGCGGATTTATGGGGGGGGCAGAGGGGGGCAATGCCCCCCCAGTTTTGGGAGGACTTTATATAGTAGCAACACATCTTCCAAAATCTTAAAACAAAAAAATCATGACTTTTTTTTTTTTAATAGTTCAATGAAAATGAAGAGAAAAGCGAATGTCCTTTTCTGATGGGAGAAAAGAAAAGGGAAAAAAAACCGCACATTAAATACAAATAGTACAGCTGTCACTGGGGTGCTGAAAATGTGTTTAAATTCACTATTTTGGTCTGAAAAACATTTGGGCAAGTATACGAATGAAAATATAGGCTAAACGAGCTATACATTAAGCTGCAACACTTATAACCATTGACGATTATTTTACAAATTAGAACCTAAAGCAAAAGGGAAAAAGCTCCCCCCCCCCCCCCATTTGTGCTAAAAGAACGATCTACTCGTTATGATTTTTGTCCACATTTAAAGTATATTTGTGCATAATATTTATGTTCTTAGTAGAGTAATTGGCCTCTTGAGAAATTCTAAAAAACATAGTTTTTTTCCCCTTCTCTCTCTCTCTCTTTTAAAGAGAAAGAGAAAGAGAGTGAAAATAAATACCATCGCAAATTGAATAAATTTCAGTTATCTGAGTATTCTGATTAAATAAATCTTTTTACTTAGAGGGAGAGTACAATTTTACTTACTTTATAAATACTGTTTAAAAAGTAAGGTAAGTCATAATCATCTAAGTCTAAGTGAGTCAGACCTTGTCATTATTGAAATCTAAATAATTGAGTCATCAAAAGTTTTGGAAAAAGTTGCTGAAATTTTATAAAAGTCTCTAAAAACCTAACAAAGATTGGTAAAATCGTAAAAATCCTTTAACCATAAAAACTGACATATTTTCGTAAAAATTACAAAAAATCAAGCAAAAATCTGCAGGTAAGAGTGAATTACAAACAGGGCTGAATTTGCCTATAAGATAAACAAGTTATTGCTCAGGGTCCCCTGCTTTGAAGTGAGTCCCTAACTCCCCAAAAAAATTCATGATTCGTTCCTTAAAAAATCAAAATTGCTTCAAAAAATTTATTTCATTCTTAAGTGCTTGAAAACCTTGAATATTTGGAAACACGTGGCTACAAACCTTAAATTTAACAATTTCTAACAAATGGTAGAGGGGGAGGAGTGTCAAATTCAGCTCTTTGCCACATCCTGTATTAAAAATGTAAAAATCATATGGTTCTCACGTTTGTAACATATTATTTGAAATAATTTTTTGTGACTCACATGTTTCATATCTTGCTATTTATTCAATCCCGAATGCAGTACTTTGGAAATTCTTTTGTATTGCTTACTTCTGCATATTGTCTATATCTGTTTAGCACTGGAAAAAATACACACTACTTCTATTTCTTTTCATTTTCTGCCTCACTTGCAACTGAAGAAAAGTTGTTATCATGAGAAATCTATGGTTTCTTTTTTCTTTTGAATTTAAAATAGCTATTTCTTACAAAGCTAGAACAGGACTGTAAAAATTTACAATCAAGTACTAAAATATCAGAGACTGGAAGGTACAAATGAAGTGCGTTAAATAATTTTATTTATTCTCGAGTCCTTGAAAATAATGAGATAAGTCTTTGAAAATCCTAAGTAAAGTGGGTTCCAATTACTTCTACACCATATTGTTAATCTGATTAGCCAGGAAAAAAAATGATACACTACCTCTATTCCTTTTGGTTTTCTGCACTACTTATAATTAAAAAAAGGTTGTTGTAATGAGAAATCTATGGTTTATTTTTTCTTTCAAACTTAAAATGGCTGTCTTACAAAGTTTGAACAATACTGTACAACTGTATCTATGTCTATCCAATTAATATTTATAAGACTTCAAAATGCAGAATTTTATATCCATTTTACAAAATTTCCTCTGGGGGAGAAACCCCCGGTCCCCTAAAATTGGTGATATTCTATTTCCCACTTAAAAGGGAGCCCTGCATCACTCTCTTGGTACTGGCTCCCTCTCTTAAGGTCAATTCCTAAAGGACAACATGAAAACACACATTAACGAAAACGACACACAAAAAAGTAAAGCATGGACTTATGCATCACAGGAAACAGACAAAAACATAGGAGTGGGGGGCAATATAAATGTTGCTCAAAAAAAAAAAAAAAAAATCCTGCCCCCCCAGGAACTCAGTCCTAAATCCGCCTATGCACAAGGGAGCAGTCCAGGGGGTCCGGACCCCTCCCATAGCACTTGCATTTTTCTTATTTCAACTGATTATGATTCTATGTACTTTCTACACAAAATATTTCCAAACAAAGAAAACAAGAATTTTAGTTCTAATAATAGGGAAAAAAATCCTCTTGTTAAAAGATTTTTTAGAAAATGTGTACATTTCTTGTAAGGAATTACACAAGCGAGCAATCTTTCTCGACTTTGAGAAGGCTAAAAACATACTTAAATTGTACTATGTATAGTCACCATCACACACTGTGGAAGTTATAAATAAAATCGAAAAATGAACTAGAAAACTAAATTTTATTCTACGATGTTTTGTAAACCTATAGAGGCAGACTATGGGTGACTGTAAATGAAAACAGAGTAATAATAATGTGTTTAGTTTTGTAATTACAGGTTAAAATGAGATTTTTCTTGTTCTTCAGACTTGATGCTTCTTATACTTGAATTTGGGCATCTGTTTTCATTTATGAACAATGATAAAAGTAAATACATTACATAAATTGTATTAGATTGGATTAGATCCAGGGGGCCAACCTTTTCATCTAATTTTGAGCTGGATGTAAGCTATATCCCTTTGTCAGGTTATGAAGGACCCTCTAAACTTACAAAATATGCAAGGAAGTGGATTTCGGAAAAACATGCAATGAGCTGGTCTTGATAGCAAATGCTTCATGTATGGTTATCTGTTGGACTGTGGAAGCTAGCTTTAGCAGCTAGCCTTTCACTGTTCCACCTACACCATCACATACACCTTTACCATGGATAAAAGTGTCACTCGGCCTCAATTCTACAAAATCTTCCTTATGGTATTAAATATTTAGAAAAAAATTCCGATTTTTAAGCAAAGAGTAGCTGTGAGAGGAAATCATTCTAATTGGAGTGATGTTTTAAGTGGGGTTCCTCAGGGATCAGTGTTAGGGCCTCTTTTGTTTATTAAATTTATGAATGACATCAATGAAAATATTTCTGGAAGCATGAATTGTTTTGCTGACGATGTAAAAGTTATGGGGATTGTCGAAAATGAAGAACAAGTAAAACAGCTGCAAGAGGATTTAGATCATATTACTAAGTGGGCAGATAAATGGGGTATGGCAGTTAATGTAGGGAAATGTCAAGTGCTACACTTAGGTCATGGAAATAAACGTATGAGATATCGTTTACAGGGTTCAGTCATAAATCAGGCAGAAAATGTTATGGATCTGGGTATCTTTATTAATCAGGACTTCAAGTTTAGTCAACAGTGCAGTATTGCTAGTAACAAAGCCAACAAAATGCTTGGGTTTATCAATAGATCTATTTCAAACAAATCTAAGAAGGTTCTTTTGCCTTTATATAGGAGTTTAGTAAGACCTCATTTGGAGTATGCTGTTCATTTTTGGTCGCCTTATCTGAAGAAAGATATTTCTGTATTGGAAAGGGTAACTAAATTAGTAAGGGGACTCTCAGATTTAGATTATGATACCAGACTTAATAGGCTTAACATGTATAGCCTGGAGCAAAGGAGAGTCAGAGGGGACATGATTCAGTTATTTAAATTTATCAAAATGAAAGATGTAAATGGATTAAATTTTTGCGGGGAAAGCAGGACAAGGGGTCATTGTTTTAAGCTATTTAAATCTCAGGCTAACTTGGAAATCAGGAAAAACTACTACTTTAGCAGAGTCGTGGGCACTTGGAATAGCTTACCGGAAAAGGCGGTAATGAGCAAGGGAGTGGATAGCTTTAAGAGGGCCATTGATCTTCATTGGGGACTAATTAATTGACTAGGACCAGCCTAGCTGGGCCCAGAGCCTGTTGCTGGTCATCACATTTGTATTTGTATAAATTGGTTTACTTTCTGGTAATTTAACTATCTGTTATTAATATTTTTTTATTAATTAGTGCTAATTATCTATTCAATAATTTATTTTTTACTGTTTTTGTTCTCAAGAATCAATAAAATCAAGTCAATATGTTTGACGGCATATTGGGGTATGATATGAAAATGGGCCTTTTAACTATGGACCCTCCCCTTGCGAAATTCCTGTGTGCGCCACTGCACAAGAGCAATAGAAACTGACGAAAACCAAGGTATGAAAATATTGTGATGAATATTAATTGAATAAATAGATAGCAATTAAAAGAAGAAACAAGGATCAAGAAATTCGAGCGTTTAAGGTTTCAGGTTCCAAAATTAAAATTCAGGTTAACTGAATACGATGATATGCTCGGTTTGGTTCTCAACCAATGTCAGCCAACCTTGAATCACAAAATGTCTTTAGTCACAAGAAACAGGAATAAATATAGTATCCGAAACAATTTAAAAAATTTAAGTCCTATGCTAGCTGTGAAGTAAAACGAAATACTGCAAAAATGGCATGGAATTTGCAGATGGCAACGAAGGAAAAGATGCTTTCTTTGTAGCAATACTGTAACAGAAGTAAAAGTGCTAAAATGCAGAAATTCAACTTGAAAAAAGCTTTTATTACCTAAAACAGTGAAGATAAAGACTCTCTGTTGAAAGTACAAGCAGAAACTTTCTGTACATCCATACCATCTTCAGTTCTTTGTTGAGTTATGTGCTTTTTAACCTCAATTTTGAACACAGAGAAGCAAAAAGTTTTCGAAGAGAATATTTCAAAATAAAAATTTTACGCAATAAGTAGTTAATTTATGACACATCACGCATTTAAAAATGCATCACATGTGATAAAACTATAGAATTATAGCAGAGAAATATGGCAAAAACAAAATTTTTACTATTTTAGAATTTTTATTGAAAACGTTAAAAAAACTGAAAATTGACAGAATTTCTACTCATTTGTAGCAAAGGAAAGAGCTATACCACACACCCCAATTTTTTTATGGGAGTTTAGTACCTCCAATGGTACTTTTTCTGCATGACTCATCATCAAAAATAAAAACATACTTTTTTTACTAATTTTGAGTAAAAACATGAAAATACAGCATTTTTTCGAAACTTCAACCCAGTTGCGGCAAATCAAGGAATTGTCAGAAAAAATTCAAATTTTTCATGTGCACTTTGCTTTACTAATGACACCTTTTTGGCACTACCCATCATCGCAAATAAAAAAAAAGTTGCTTTTCGGCCCATCCTAATGCTCAAAGCCCCTAGACCAGAGGACATGAACCCCATCGCCCAGAAGTAGTGACATGCTTGCGGGAGTTTGTAGTGTGCCGGATGCTGTTTTTGTCTAAAGTTGAGAAGGTCAGGCATAAATAAAGTCGTTTCGGGAGGACCGGAGACAGGACAGAAACAATAAACTCAACTAGTTGAGTCCTATCGTAACTCACGGTTGCAAAAAACATAATTTGCATTTTCGATGGTAAAATTCAGTTGGTTTTTTTTTTTTTTTTTTTTTTGTACATTGTGTACAGTTTTCACTTAGAATGGGCCACCACCACTATGCCACTGAGTATAAAATTTGATTTGTTTTATAGGGGAGGGTGGGCCACAATGAGACATAGTAAATTCAAAAATAAATACAATTCTGACAGCAACCACCACCTAGGAAGAGTAAACATAACCAAAATGCTTCCCAGAATTTATAGTTCCATACTGTTCTACAACTTTGTCTTGGTAGGAAAAAAATAATTACTGTTTGGACACACTGAAAGTTATTTGGATAATTTCTGGCATCTATCGTAATCTTGAAAAAGTAGTTTTTGTTGTTACTGAAACTTTAATCTTCTATTATTCAGCTATATTATTTTTAACTCATGGTTTATTTTAATGATATGAAGCAAAAATCTTTATTTTGTGTCTTGGGTCACAATGAGAGGTCTCAAGTAGCAGTAAGCAAGTATACGTATCTACTTCTTGTTTTAGTTTACAAAAAAGAAATTTAACAATAAAAAGTAGGCTTGATTTAAAAATATTTACATTTTAACTAATTATTACAAATGATCTTTTCATTTTACTATACAGCTTTGTACAAAACAAAACTAGAAACCAGTTAGGTGTTATAAGGTTGCCAAACATGGTAGTACTTATTTCAAAGTACTTTATAATTATAATTAATATTTCTATAAAATAATTATGTATGTTAATCATCAATTAATATTTGGCATTTATTATTTCATTCTTTTCCTGTATATGTTTCTTTGCAACCCTGGGCCTGAGTCTGAGGATAAGCTTTTATTACTCTGGTTCTAGTTCAAAATGTGTTATGGAAAAAGTACGAGATATTTAAGAGAATTAGCATATGAGATGGAAATGTTTTAGGTAAAAATACAGTGATTATTCAGCTGTCCCATTGTGGCCCTACTTAATGTCTTATAGTGGTCCATAACTGGGCCACAATGAAACACTTTTCATCAAATTTATAAAACCTAATAAGCCTAATAACTTTTTTTTCTAACATTGTACGAGCTAAATTTGAGGCAATATACTATAGTTTGACACCTTTAATATAATCAAATGAGGCAGTGAGAAGCAAAGAGATTTAAGTGGACATTTTCAAGTTTTGAGTAAAACACGTTTAAAGCTAACATCCTAGGTAGACTTTCATTGAAATTTTTTTCTAAATCATGCTGTATAGCAGCAACTATCAGGGCTACTAGTACCATCTCTTACCCCAAGACAGAGGAGAGGTTCACCTACCATGTGTACTGGTTTTCTCCGAATTTTTAATTTTGCCACTTACATCCATTTGCTTCTCACTGCCTTAAATATGTTTCTGTGCTTTAGAACTCACCAATATACGAAAAATAATAAGTATGTGGTTTTTGTCTCATTGTGGCTCTACCTCCCCTACGTACATTACAAAATAGATTTGTTAAAATTTTACAACATTATAAATATTAAAAAAACGTTTCAATAGTATGTCAGCAGCTTGACCAGGTGTAACAGTACCTCTCTCTACTTGTGTTTCCAAATCACCTACCAAAGTTTTAATTTCAGGATGAGTTTTAAATGTACTCATTAATTTATTTTCAATATGGAGCCACATCCACATTTTATGCTGTTGCTTCCTATTTAATTGGTATTCTCCAGATTCTAACATTATGTCTCTAAAATCTAACAACTCTTTAAATAAATTTTCTATCCCATCCCTAGTTTTTGCCGATACACATAATACAACAGGGTTCCATGTTCTGAAACGGCGTCGGACAAATTTCAAAGCACTCAGGTACTCTGTTTTGATGCGACGAGCGGCAGGTATTAAATCTCCATCTGATTTATTAACAACTATCATATCTACTAACTCCACAATCCCTTTCTTCAGTCCTTGAAGTTCATCCCCTCCAGCAGGTGATACAATCATAACAAACATATCCACCATATGGCATACATGAAATTCCGACTGTCCAACACCTACAGTTTCGACAAGAATAATATCATAACCAGCTGATTCACATAAAGCAATAGCTTCATTTGTACTCCTGGTTACACCCCCTAAGCAACCACTAGCGGGAGAAGGTCTCACAAATGCATTAGGATCTCTGGATAGTTCTGGCATCCTAGTTTTGTCACCGAGTAAAGATCCACCGGTGGTTGAAGAAGATGGATCAACAGCAAGTACAGCAACCTTATGCCCTTCGTCAGTCATTAATTTGCCGAGGCATTCAATAAACGTCGATTTGCCAGCTCCAGGAGGACCTGTTAAACCAATACGGAAGCTTAAGGCCTTGTTTCCTACCTTCAAATACTTCTTCTTTGCTTCTTTCAAAACGAGATTCAACAAAAACTGTGAAGCAAGCTGCTTTTCTGGATGTTGTGTTTCCACTAATGTTATGGATTGAGCCAGTGCACTTCGTTGTCCTTTAAGAAGACCGTCAAAGAGCATTCTAATTTTACTATAATACTCTGGTGACAACTGGTTTTCATTGCTTTCAAATGTCTTTACTGTGTTAGAAAATGAACTACAGGATCGCCTGGAAGATAATACATAAGAAATTCGAAAATTCGAATTCCTTAACAGAATGAGAATTCCACATTTACTTTTAAAATTCTGGAAAGGTAGCAACATTTCGTTTGTTTTTCACTTGTAGATTGATTTTTCTAACCGTTTTTATCGAAAGTAATTAAATACCAAATAAATGTAAACATGCCGTATTTATTTTGCTTGCTGTTGAACGGTTATATTAAGCCGTGTCTCCTACTTTGCGACGTCATATTCTAGATCAGCTGCTGATATAGCTGAGACCCGGCTCAATTTAACCACTCGTCAACAATCGGAAATAAACATTGTTGCATTTCACTTTAAATGAATTTCTTTTCTACCTTTTTTTTAAAAGGAACTTTTATGATAGTTTCACAACCTCCTTTATGAAGTCGGTTAGAAACTTGGAACGAATTTTGATCTGACATGCGTCTACTACTACAGAAATTTATCAAAATTTTTCTCTTTCACCTTCCTGAAAATGAAAAGAAAAAACGATACAGTTTTTCAATGGCTGAACTCTAATTGATCATGATCATCAGTCCTATTTTTTTAAATATGAGTAAGAAAAACAGACACAATTAGTACATTTCAGTAGTGGAATTAATGCATGCCTTGATCTGTATATAAAAGTATAGGTGGCGCGGCAATTTGTATTTTCTGTTTTCCGCTTACGCCATTGGAGGTTGTCAAATATTGTTGAAGTTGGCTTTGAAAATGGCCGAACGCAGGCCGCAGCCGGAGCAATATTCTCCTAAATCGAGTCCAAGAGGGTCTCGCTCACCTGTAGTTCCACGTCAAGATTCTACTGGAACTTTAAAAACTACCATATCTTTGGGAAAAACGCCAGCAATTGTTCACAGTGGACCTTTCTACTTAATGAAAGAACCTCCAAGTGAGTTGATTGCGCAACTTTTAAACCCAGATCCTACTCTTTATTTCATTTTCTGAAGGAAACAATCAATAATTGCCTTATTTTCTTTGGAAGTTTTGAGTGTTTTTCCCTTCCCTTGTTCATGTGTTTCTTTTTTTGAAGTCCCTAATCATTATGTATACTTAATAAAAAGAATTGGGCAAACACGAAACCGCTTTTTTCCTGCTGAATATTTGTCATTGGTATGAACATTTGCTGCGTAATAAAGTTATGATCTGCAATTTTATGATCTTACGTTTTTATTTTGGGTTATTCTTTGTTTATTATTGTAATTCCTTATTATTTTACCTTCTACATTTCTAGCTGTATAGTTTTTGTTCTTTCAAAAGCAAAACAATGTAGGAATGCTAACAGCTCACTGTCAGATGTGTAATAAAAGTAGAAGTGTAGGTAAAGCAATGAATAACCATGTACAGAAACATTTCAATGTGAGCCACTGAGCAAAGTAAACTCGACTTTCTTTTCATAGATAGGTATAAAACAAAAAAGCCTAAAGCATATGTTCTTCTTAATGTTTGGGTGAAGATCTTGGCACTACCACAATTGTATTCAGATTAGACTAAACAAAGACACGCATTGAAAAAACGAGGAATTCAGTTTCCATAGTTACATTGATTATATACTCTAGATAGCCGGGAATTTTCTGAAAAAGAGCTTGATATAAACACCCCAAAACATTTGTACTCACGCCAATTTTTCCACAATAGTATTAGTTACTCTAGGCAAGAATACAGAACTTTTGCTGTCTCATGTTGAAGTTCTCTGAGATGCAAGACAATGTTCTGAAATATGAGGCTGTCCCTTAAAATCCTGGCCATAGATGGAGCAGGCACTTGAAACATAAAAGGAAGAAATATTGTTTGCTTGAATAAAAGCAATCTTATACAGAAAGAAAAGTCTGGCCTGACAAAAAAAAAAAAGAACCTGCTGCATTCAAAGGCACAAGCAATTAAAACCTAGAAAAAAAGGAACATCTAAAAGGAAAAACTCTGACCATGTGAATTTGTCATACACCCTATCTGTGGGAGTCGCCAGACCAGAAGAGCAAAAAATGCTCAGAGTTTCCACATAGAAATTCCAGCATCAAGATCTTGAAAGTCAGTTTGAGCATCTCCAACCAATATTTAAAATAAATATTTTTTTACATTTTATTTGTATTACGCTTTAATTTTTTTTTTACAGGAATTGATTGTTGAAAGAAAAAAAGTGATTTCCTCTTTCCATTTTTCATTCAAAACAGCTCTTATTTCAATATTTTTTTTACGTCCTATTTTTTAGTATAGTGACTTGTGATTGCTTTATTGTTCTCATGTTTAAAAGAAAAAGTTCTGGATCGAAGCTAAGTACTTAAAAACAGAAAGGGCTTCAAAATTAGATGGTGCCTTTGTACCATTGGCTGTTATCTAAAAATTTGGATTTATAAGTCTAGTCCATATACACATGGTTTTTTTTTTAATATCCTTTTTAACATGCCCACTGACTATGTCATCCTTATACAGTACCTAATCTTTTATCTGGGTTCTAGAAAACTAGGATAATCTCGTCCAATTTTCATACTATTTTTTAAATATACATTTTGGATAAATTTGAAACAGTGCGCAATTTTTCAAAATGAATACAGTAATGTATACGCTTCTTTTATAAGTAGGATATCTACTCACGTATAATTCAAGAAATTTAGTACAAAAATGAGATTTAAAGCTAGAGAGTATCTCATATGTGTTGTAAATTTTCCAAAAATTTCCCGAGCTAAACTTGGACTTCACAGTCAAACATTTGATAGTTTCTCTCATTTGTTACATTTGTCCAAATGTAGAGTCCGCAACATGGCAGTTTTTTTGCTGTACCTATTTAATTTACTATTTCATTTGCACATCATTTTATTTTGAGGCAGTCCTACTGACATACAAACTCGAAATTAAACAATGTGCTTAATCAAAGAGTAAAAAAAATAGCTATGGCAAAAAAAGTCATGTTGCGGACTCTGCATTTAGACAAAATACTCTGAAATGGCTAATGTGTGGTGGGGGAAAGTGGTTATACATGAAATAAATGGCTAAAGCTTGGAAATATAAATGTTCGAATGAATGTGAAAATTTTATTTTATAGTAGAGCAGTTAAAACTACATTTTGAATACAAAATTTTACAACTGGCAAAATTTTATTTAGTAAAAAAAATATTTTGTGTGAATATGAGCAATTTAAAAATCTAAGCACCTCTTGTAACTTCCTTGAAAAGTTTTGTTTGTTAGAAATATGATCAGATTGACTGCACCAGGAAGCTTCCGACGTGTCTCAGGAACTCTTACTCATAAGCAATTAGGTGAATCTATTTTAGGTCATTTTTTATAACAATTTAAGTAAGATTGGGTAAAGTGGTCATAATATTAGGCTGTCCCCCCCCCCCCCCCCCCCCCCCCCCGTGTAATATATATCGAAAGGAAGAATAAAAACTTGTATAAATTCTAGCACAGAAACCTATTTGGATTTTCGTCCATCCGGGGTATTTAGATTCTCAGAAAGAAATATCTGAAAGCACAACTGTGCGAAGATCTGGATAGTAAATCTCTCATGGAGATACAAAATACACTAGAAAAGAAGCTCCCCTTCTGTCAGCACCATCTAGTTAACATTTCCCCTCTTTTATTATGGCTATTAAGGAAATTGCTTTATTACAATGGTCCAAAACCTCTGAACATTCTCGTCGTGAAAGTGGGGGGAAAAAAGGATATTTTTAGTTGAGATCAGGAGGTTGACCATTCTTTTCTTTTTACCATACACTGAGCAATTTATGAGTCTTCTATGGCATGTCCCATTTCTTTTCCTTGGATTCCAAGAATATTTCAGTCATTGGATAAAACATCAGTTCAGAAGAGAATTTGGGATTTTTAGTTGTTTGTGGAAGAGCACTGTGAACAGGATTGCATGAAAAGAACTCATACACAGCAATGAGCTTGAAAAGAAAGTGTGACTGCAGTGATCAGTCAATTCAGTCGTTTTTTCTTCTAAAAATACTCATGCAGTTGAATTCTGCAAATGATATCGATACTAGGGATGACGAGGATCATTTTTCTTCATCGACTGAAGAACTCCCGGTTAATAATGGAGCTGCCCCGAACAGTGATGAAATTGATGTCTTGCAGTTAAAGGGAAGGATACTTATTAGTGATGTTGAGAAGAATAAAGCTCTAAAAAACATTTGGAATCTAAGTGAAAATTCTCTTTTCCCCATGAGAAAATGCGGAAGCCAAAACAGAAAGTTCTCGCATTCATGGCTGCTCAAATACACTGCTCGACATTGAAAATGCAACACCAAGAAGAATTGGTCAGAAAGTGATGAAATGTGAAAAAAAGACAGAGATAGCAAGAAGTAATAAATGATCTTAATTTCAAAATGATAGGCAGAATACAGAGCGAGAACGGTGTCGGCTCAGTAGGATGTAAGACCACCGTGGACAGCAATACACGAAGAAACAAAACACGTCTAGGCAAAGAGTCAATAAGGGAGTGGATGGTGTCCAGAGGGATGGCTCTCCATTCCCTTTCAATCATTTGCCACAGTTCGTCTTCTGAACGAGGCAGGGACAGAGTCTGCAAACGGCGTCCAATCACATCCCACACATGTTCGATTGGTGACAGGTCAAGAGAGTATGGCGGCCAGGGAAGCATCTGTGTACCTTGGAGAGCATGTTGGCAGATGCAAGCATTGTATGGTCGGGCGTTATCCTGCTGAAAAATTGCATTAGGTAGCCCTTGAAGGTAAGGGATTGCCACTGGCCGCAGCACACTATTCAAGTATCGTTGGGCCGTCATGGTGCCTTGAATACGAACTAGAGGTGATATGGAATTGTACGCAATTGCGCCCTAATCCATTATGCCACATTGTCGTCCGGTGGGACGTTCCACAGTTACTGTGGGATTAGATCTGTCTCCATGTCGACGCCACACACGTATGCGGCGACTAATCACTGGATAAACAGAAGTGGGATTCATCTGAGAACATGACATTTCGCCATTCTGTCATCCATGTAGCTCGAATCCGGCACCATACTAAACGTTGCTGTCTATGATGTGGGATCAATGGCAGTCTTCTTAGCGGACGCTGTGATTGCAAACCACGTGCGAGCAAACGTTGGGAAAGGATTCTGGTTGACACGGGAACATTCGGGGTGTCTTGCACCTGTTGCATAATCGAGGAACAAGTGACTTGTGGGTCTGCTATAGCTTGTCAGTGGATGCGTCGATCCACACGTTCTGACGTCACTCTTGCTGCCCCTGCTCTCCTCAATCTTGCCACATTTCGTTGTTCCAACCATCTTCGGCACAGCCGATGCACCGTGCTCGCATCCATGTGGGTATCAGCTGCAATTTGACGTATGGACCAACCTCCCCTTCTCAGTTCGATCACCATACCCCTCATAAAATCGTCTATCTGCTGGAAGTGCCACCGTTGACGGCGGCCTGGCATTCTCTCGTTTTACACGTATCCTCCAAGACAAAAACAAAATTTCTTCGATAATTCTCCAGTCAGAAATAACGACACAAATATTTGCCCATTCTGCAAGTTCCTTCCTTTATATCTTACTTCACGTGCGTCAGAGAGCTGCGCATTTCACATCATTTCATAAGTTTCAGTACGGTTTCAGGAAAGGTAAATCTTGTGCAACTAATTTATCACATTTCTGCGGCGGTTCCTCAAGGATCAATGTTAGGGCCTGTTTTGTTCATTGTCTTTATGAACAATATTCACAAAAATATTTCTGGGAACATAAATTGTTTTGCTGATGATGTCAAAGTTATGGGGACTGTAGAAAATGAAGAACAAGCAAATCAGCTGCAAGAGGATCTAGATCATATTACGGAGTGGGCTGATAAATGGGGTATGGGTGTTAATGTTGGGAAATGTCAAGTGCTACATTTAGGGCATGGAAATAAATGTACAAGTTATTATTTGCAAGGTTCAGTCATTAGTCAGGCAGACAAAGTTACTGATCTGGGGGCAGGGTTGGCAGGTTTCTGCCGAGGCGGTAAAAATCACTGGTAGAAACCGGTTAAAACCGGCATGGCAAAAACCCTTTTCTGCCACATTTATGGCAGAAACTCAAAAAGTGACATAAAAATGCAATTCCTGACATACAATAGAAAATGTATAAGAAAAATAATTAAATATTAACCCAAATACAATTTATTTACAACACTATCACCATTAAAAATCAAATTTTACATTGTTTTCACACTGCAGCAGCCTGTAACAAAATAAAAGTTTTGACGCTGTTTCTAAAATTAACCAATTTCCCAATTTGTTGTGCACAACGGAGAAATTTGAAAAGATTCTTTCAATCCCAGCAGAACTAGCTGGCATTATCCTCAAAGAACAAGCAAGATTCACAAAACTTTCATCTATAGCACATTTTTTGAAACTGGACCACCATGCGGTATTTGGAGTAGTTGTTACAACGTGATTGGAAAAATAGGTTTTGGGAAAAGGGGCCGATTTGTTTTGTAAAGCAATGGTATAAGGTACATAATCGGGGTTAATATTTGTGAGTAAAGCGCGGGCACTTTCTTCTTGATTACATGATAAATTTACTCCCAAATACTTTGGATGGAGCATATAGGCGAGTAAATGATTATCAGTAACTGCTTAATTAAGCTTTTAGAGAATAGCTTTATTCAGTTATATTAAGTGTAAAATGACAAGTTCTTGTATTTTAGAGAGCAATTTCAACTATGATAAATTTTACTTTGCTCTGGAAATGTCAGTCTTGTTATTTAACATATTTTTACACTAATTATTAAATAACTATTATATTAAGTTTTTGCAATGACGAAATGGAGTTATATTTTTCATTTTACTTAATTGTCTGTCATTAAGTAATTACTAGAGCTATTAAAAACGTTTTCTAGTTTTTGCCAGTTTCTACCAGTTTCTGCCGGTTTTTACCGGTTATAACCAGTTTCTGCCACTGGCAGGGCAAAAACCAGTTTCTGCCGGCAAAATGCCAACCCTGTCTGGGGGTCTTAATAAGTCAGGATTTAAAGTTTAGCCAACAGTGCAGCATTGCTAGTAACAAAACCAATAAGATTCTTGGGTTTATCAATAGATCTCTTTCAAACAAATCTAAAGACGTTCTTCTGCCCTTATATAGAAGTTTGGTAAGACACCATTATTTAAATTTAATCCCATTAAAATTTAATGTAATTTTATTATATTAAATTTTAACATAAATATTTTTTTGATTTTATCAAGTTGCACATCAAATTAAAGCAGATTAAAAGAGCTTTAAAACAAGATCAATTTTAAGCTTGTGTCTTTTTTAGTTTCTGAGAAAATGAGGATTAGCCATCTCAAAGTGTAGCATTTTTTAACGAAGCCTTGAATAATTAATAACTTTTGAAAGGGGAGAAAGAAAAAAAAATTTCCCTCATTTTCATTCATAACTAAGTTTAATCTCTTAATGTACCAAGTTTTAGCAAGATCTGTTACGGACCGTCCTAAAATTGTTCCAGATTGTGTTGATTTGACTTGGAATGATCCTATTGTAATTTGAGTTTTATAAATAATCTGCAAGCAGAGGTTTTTTAGAGATAAAAAAAATAAGGAAATTCTGACCCGGGATAGCGATGGTTCTGAGCATTCCAGAAAAATGGTTCTCTATTGTATGTCTAATTTTATCTCCTGTTGCTGTAAAAATTCAATTTTTAAAATGGGATTATATTGAACTATGCATTTTATTTACTTTTGCAAATAATTCCATATTTTCTCACTTTAGAAAGTGAACTGACTGGGGCGACAAATCTGATGTCATATTATAATTTAGAGCATGCATATAACAGATTTTGTGGAAGAAAAATGAAAGATCAGTTGAGTGCTTTTCTGCCAAATCTCCCTGGAAATATTGATGGACCTGGACATCTTGATAACAGGTATGTTTTTACTGGATATGTTTATAATTAAATGTAGTCTGAAATCTTTGGATGTAATTAAATTAAACTATTTAGTATTTAAATGTAAAAAGTAGAATTTATGTAGATTGACTAACCTTACATTGCAATGTTGTGATGCATCACAATGTTTCTTTTTCTCCTCAAAAGTTTTACGTATACTTTCATGTTTAAATTTTACAAAATATATCCAATCCAAGATGAAAATATATAAATTATGGTACAGCTATTACAAACAGATTCCTGCACAGGGTTTTCACTGTGGTTGCATTTTTAGCAAAATGCGAAGAATCCATCTCAATTTCCAAACTACAACGCAGCATTTTCCCCTTTTTTGCTAAAATACCAAATTAATTTTTAAAAAAAGTAACTGCATGATCCAAGAGAGGAAGCAAGCATGACAATTGTCAACCTAATATTTATAAATCTCAGCTGAGATGTTTAAAAGTTCTATTAAGTTCAACAATACCTAGTTTTAAATTGGCATGATCTCCCTCCAAAAGATGCATTATTGATAGGACGGTTCTTTTCGTTTTAAAAACTCAGCATATGTTTTCATAATGGTAAGCATTGTTCAAGATTTTTTATTTTACATTTAAAAAAAAATAGCTACTGTATTTATTTCTTTTAACATATCATAAAGGAAATGTGAATTTAATTTTCAACTGGAGAGTACACTAAGGCCTTTAGAAAGATATGAGAATGTGTAACATTTCAGCATTTTGTAAAAACTTTCCCACAATTTTAGCTTTTGTGCAAAAGAAATTTTGAACTCAGCTTAAAGCCTGTTCTAGCACCAACAAGAAATAATTGGGAGGGGAAAAAAACATACTCTTGAAAGTGAAGATAGTAATAAATATTTTATTTTGAGAACCATTGAACCTATTTTTTCAATGCAAAAAGATGTGAGCTTATGGAAGCAATCACACATGAACAGGGTTGGCAAAAACCCGGGTTTTTTTTAAAAAGCCCATGGACCCAGGGTTTTTTGGGGTTTTTTAAATAGAACCCAAAAAAAAACAACTAAAGCTGGGTTTTTTAAAAGAAATATGGGGTTTTTTGTCTTTTTTTAAGGAAAATGTAGGGTACTTGTAGCATATTGTAGCGTAAGTATATGAACAAAGCACAAGAATTGTCTTGGAGTAAAAAAAGCTGGAAAACTAGTTAAAATTCAGCGTTTTCTGAAGAAGAGTATGAAAGACGATGAAACCCAAGAATGGTGAAGTTTCAGATTTTTTAGTTTCCATGATTACCAACAGTTAAGGCAAAATTACTTCTTGAGTGATAAAATCTATTGTTCGTTTTTAATTACTACTATTTTTTTTTTTTTTTTTGCATTTTACTTTATTGTATTTCATTTTTTTATGCAAAACTACTGTAGAACCTCAAGTAGTTGAAATCCCTATTTACTGAATTCCAGCTTAATCAAGACATTTCTTTGAATTTTATGTTGCCTGTTTTTCTATTTCTGTGTACAGATTAAGAAATATTAAACTTTTTTGTAAGATAATGAAAATACTGTACATCCTATTCTGTTTTCTGTCCGACCATTTGTAAAACCTGTTAATTTCTAAAAAAAAATATAACTTGTTAATTCGAAATTTGTGACGTGTCGGGTTGCAGAAAATAATTCACATGAAAGCCTTTTAGCTAGAGTAGTTTCCTCTGTACAATCTACAAATATTGAGAAAACCAAACGTGACAGGACTTAGTCAAGATAATTTGAGTTATTTATTGACCAGTTAAAGATAAAAGTTAAATATATATTTTTTAAATCTTTGAAGTATTTTTAATGCCGTTAAGAGTTAAGAAATACTATTAAAGTTCAAAATTCATTTTTTATGTCCATTGTCTGTGGTGACGAACAAATAAAATAGAAGTTTAAATTGTAAAAGTATTTAAATTAATTACTTTTTTTAAAAACTTCTCAAAAAATTTAAAAAAACCCAAAAGTGGGCTAAATAATGGGTTTTTTCAAAAAAACCCATTGGGTCCAATCCGGCCAACCCTGCACATGAACACAAACATGGAAGCATGAATATAAGCATATATCTAATGAGAAAATACATTGAACTTTTTTTTTAGTTTTAAAACCAGCCGAATTTACCAAATCGTGAGGGGAAAAAAACTCAAATAAGGACAGTTTTGGTTGGCCACAGCAGCCTCCCATCAAGGTATCCCTGCTTCCACCAGCATTTTGAAAAAATTCAGAGATTAAAATGGCAAGGATTGTGGACAGGTTTCTGTACATCAATGCTTGGGTTGGAGCGGTATCGGTGTATCAGTTTAGAGATAAATTGGTTTAATGATGTGGGATGTACACCGGTTTTTTGGGATGCATCGACCAGCCCAACTGTATCTATCATTTACATCAAGATAACTTTGAATGCATTTGTAATAGCTAAATACTTATGTGTATAAAAAGGGTTAAAATTTTGATTTCATTTTACATTGATTCAGGTATGGAAATTTATAATTGTTTGTAAATGTTTGGTTGCTATATAAAATATTTCTTTGGATAATATGTTAGATGCAGTCACTGAAATATTTTTAAAACATGTCATCTTGTTTGGGAAACAAAATTGTCATCAAAATAGAGCATTTCATCTTGTTTTAGCCGAAGAAAAAATATGTATTTATTTCATATCTGGATAATCAAGAGCCACAAGCAAATATGTACTGTATTTCCTTTTCTTTTTAATGGGTATTTTCTAACCTGATATATCATCAATATCGAGGAATTGCTCCCCCCCCCCCTTCACTCTCAAGTTCAGGAACAATTTCTGAATGAATATTTTTATTGTATGGGTGAGGAGGGAGTTATTTTTGTTGTATGGTAGAGGATTGAGAGAAACTAAATGCTTTCCCTTTTGTAAACAGAGAATCATTAGTAACTGATCGTTTTCTTTGATAAAAATGTTATGTTTACTATGCATGGATTTTTTTTTTTTTCCTGTAACAAAAATTTTGGAAGAAGGAGGTAAAAAATCATCAAACCAATAACACATTTGTTTTTATTGCTTGATTAAAATTAACCTGGCCCGTCATTTTGATTTTTCCCCCGGAGATGGCTAGCGAAAGATGTATACTGAATGCAAATTTATTTTAGTTCTGCATTTTCAGTCTTTTACCTTTTTTTTTTTTCAAATTTAAACATCTGCCCCTGTTTATGAAAGAATGCATGTCAGCTGCTGATTATTTTTAACTAAAAATAAATTAATATTTACTTTTCTTTTTGTATCGTAGCTTATGACAACAGGAGCTGATAGTGTTAGTATTTTCAAATGATAAATGGATGTTCTCGAAGGAATGTTTTCGTTTTTGACAAAACAAGTCTTTAACAAAAATGGTTTTATTTCACCAAAATATGAGTTTTTCTTTCTTTTTTTTCGATCGCTATATTGCATTTTATTCTTTCACACTTAAAATTTTTATTATTGTCCTAGCCGCCTTCGACAACCAGCTGTCCACCTTTTTACGCCATTCGCCTTTTTGCACCAGGGTTGCCGTCTTCGGCGGCTGCAAAGACAATTTAGTGACGGTGTTAATGTTTTTCTTTATGTATCAATATTACCATTCGCCTTTTCACGCAAATGTTGCCGCCTTCGGCGGCTGCGTAAATAAATTTTGTGGCGCTATCAATCAATCTATATCTATATCATTAGTAGTTTGAATAAAATATGTGCTAGACCTATCTCCTGTTCCGTCGTTCAGAATACTTTTAAAGGAGGGAAGGGGAGACACAAACGGCATACTCTTCATGCAAATTTTGTCGAAAAATAACAAAAAGCACTCCCACTTTTATGCGAAAGCATTGTTTTTCCAAAGTCATGGTGTGTGTGGGGGGGGGGGGCATTGACACCTTGTTGAAGTTTTTTAAATGCATGTCTCTTTCTTACAGTCCATCTACTATATTGACTTCTATATTTGTCTATCTATCTATACGATCTATGCATATCTACCTCTGACAGTAATTAACAATCTTTTTTTATTTATATAAGTATTAATTCGAAAAAAAAAACATTTTTTGTCCACTCAATCTCTATCTCTGTATCTACCTAACCTAACCGCCAATCCAAAATAAAAAACCCAGATCATGCAAAAAATCGCGAGCTTTATTTATTGAATTAAAATAGCCCGAAAAAGAAAAGAAAAAGGCTCTATGTTTCCCTTAGTTATAGTGCCTAGAAAGGCGCTATACCGTACCCTCTTTCTAGTCACTAGACCGTAGTGTGGCAAAAAGTAACGCTTGCAAAAAAATAATAAAAAATAAAAGGTGAAGAGAAGGCAAACGATTTCAGTTGGATCACGTGATGAGGTAAGTTCGGAACCCAGCCAGCAAGTGACAGCTCGCGTTGTGTTCTGCATTAAAAAATTTGTATAAAAAAAAAAAAAACTATTGCGTATTTTTTTTAAAAAAATTTCTTCTGAAGGGGGAAGAATGTTTTTATTATTACCAACTAAAATTTTAGAATTGAGGGTTCAATACTTTTCGCAGGATGGGTTTCGAAAAAAACTAAACCCAGAAAAAAAAATGCAAATTAAAGATTTTTTCAAAAATCTATAAAAAATACAAAAATCGCTCTGTCTTCAAAATTTTTTCATTTATCATATTTAAAATTAAATTTCCTACACTATAGTACAAAAAATATTCGTCTGGCGTGGTTGGTTCGCGGTCTATGAGGTTAAAAATGCTAAAAATCACATAAAACATTAAATAACTTTTTTCGAATGAAAATATCGAAAATCGAAGCCCGAGGTGCACATCTTCAGCAAAAACTGCACCTGTATACCAAATTTCATCTTTCTAGACCTTACCGTTTTCCCGGGATGCACGCCACGCACACGCACACACAAACATCTTATTTTATTATATGTATAGATTGTTGAAAGGTGTTTCTTTGTTTGGATTTTATTTTCATATTTTTGTGTTTAATATATTTGTTTCCACCAGTTTATTTTTCGTACTGAAAATTGTCAACTTGTTTCTTTTGTTTTGTTTTTATGACTCAGTCTTTCATTAAATCCCTTTAATTCTTCAAAAGTACTGTTAGTTTATTTTACATTAGAAATAAAGTTTACACTAAATTTGTTTCCTCTTGACGTGTGTTCAGTCCTATCTCTTTGTATTTTTTTCTTACTTTTTTAAATGATTTTTTTCCTACTTTTTTGGTTTCCTACTCCCCCCCCCCCCGAAAAAAACCACTTCGGGGTCTGAGAAATGTGAATGCTTTGTACTTTTTGGCCAGTAGAAATCATATTAAAAATAAAGTAATGTTAATTTCAATGGCACTTTATTTGTACTATCTTATTTTCTTTTATATTTGAAGTTTAATTTTTTTTTCTCTTATGTTGTATCTGTATCTGTGAAATCTAAATTTATATTACATTAAAAAGAGATGAAACATACTACTGAGCATGGTATAAAATCCTACAAAATATTAACATTATTTTTATGTTTCTTTTTAGTTCTTTAAAATCGCTCATTGAAAAACCACCAATTGGAGGAAAAGAACTTTTACCTCTAACAGGCTCTCAACTATCTGGCTTCAGACTTCATCCTGGTCCTGTAAGAAAAACATCTTTATATCTATACTAATATTAAAGGGACAGAGGGTGGATATTTGTGTGTTTATATGTTCGAGGTAATCTCCGGAACCACTGCACCTATTTGAAAAATTCCTTCACTATATGAAAGGTGCTTTTTTACTGAGTGATACAGGCTATAATTCGAAAAAATCCGATAAATGTTTCTTTTTTTATTCCAATTTAGGCCCAAATTTCACATAAATTCCCGAATATGGGAGTGAAAAATTACTTGCGCATATTATTATTATATATCGTTAAGAAGGATATAATTTTCCGCGTTTTAAACAATTTGTTTCAATGCTCTAACTTTACGGCGTGAGTCATTTGCGTTTTTAGCTCGAACATTTTTATTCTTAGCTGAAATTTAGGCACTACTTTCTTCATTAAATCTATCAATAAAATGTGAAGGAATTGTCCCACAGTTTTCTTTTTGACACTATTGGAAAAAGCGACATTTTTTACTCGATCTCTCTTGACCAATGGTCGAAAAACTTAGCTTCTATCTTCAAAGGAAAAAAGTTACAAGCGTTTTTAAATCAAATTCGAAAAATGTCATTTTGATTCACGTTGTCAACCATTTTCGTTTCACGTTTCCATGGTTACACTTTTTGAATCCATTGTTTCTTTCCATATTTTGCATTTAATTTCTTAAACTTATTTTATTTCGTGTTTCCATGGTTACGCTTTTAAAATCTATCTTTCACATTCTAATTTCTTAAAAGTATTTTGATATCTGTCGTCATTGTTTGAAAGGATAATTTTGCATGGTGTTTTTTTTTTCTTTTATTTAAGCCTGATTGTATGTCACTTGACACAATTTTTATTCTCAAGGTAGACCGGGCAGAGTCGGGCAACGCAGCTCTTAATATATAAAAGTTTTAAAGCTACTGTTAATGTGATTTTATACTTTTTTGTTTGGCGAAATATTTATTATTGCCAAAAAAAAAACATCCGCTTCACTCGCAAAAGGGCTGGGTTCCGGTAGCTTGGTCGCTTGGCACGTTAGGCACTGAGCAGTTCAGTCTAGGATTATTGTTTTAAAGCGAAAGTAAATGTAATTCATTGTTTTGGCGATTTGTTTTGAAAGAAAAGAAACTTTTGATTTGTTTTTATCCGAGTGAAATGTATGACATTTTCTTCTTTTTTCTGACAATGATTTTTGAATGTTCCGCTGGCTTTTTTTTTCCGTTAGATGGATGAATTATGATAGCATGGTTGCTGGGCAAGTTTGGCGATAAACAATAGAGTTGCGGAACTATTTGTACATTTGAAAGATATTATTTGATGCCTTTTTTTGTTTATTTGGCAAAATATTTTAAATTGCAGTAAAAACCGCTTCACTCGCTAAATAGAGTTTTAAAGCAACTGTAAATATAATTTAATGATTTGACGATAAGTTTTAATTCCAAAGAAACTTTAATAAGTTTTATTTTCGAAAAGGTGTGTACGTATTTTATACAAAGAAAAATGATATCACATCAGAGGGGGAGGGGGCATCAATTTTTTTTATTCAACAGACTTCCATTAAATGTTTAGCACGGACTTTGCTGTGCGGGTACTGCTAGTATGTATATATATATATTTATATAAAAATGTGTGTGTGTTTATTCGTGTAACTTTTGTTCCTGTGCTTTTTTTTAATGTTTTTCAATAAGATTGGGGGAGGGGAAGGAATTTATTTTAACTCATTTGAATAGGAAGTTTTCATTAAACTGAAATGGGAAGGGGGATGGATGTTTACTCATAGTCCAGTCAATGAGTGCTCAAAACGGGTGTAGCGTACATGGAATATGCGAAAAAAATTTTGACTTCAGAATATTGTTAGGGGTTAGTAAGCAGACATACTAAAAGTCCCTGCCCCGTTGACAAAGCCCACATGAAGTTTTAGTCAAAAGATTAAATCAATATTTTAATTAAAATAATCAATTCAGTTTCATTGAAATTGAGACAGGATTTGATGAGATATATTTATTATTGGTCTTAAGTGCAATATTGTGTAGATCGATTATGGAAAACAAAAAAGAAAAAATATTGCACTTATAAGTAATAGCATGAGGGAAGAGAAATTATTTTGTGAATTGTGACTATTCATTTTAATGACGCAAAATAAATTACTAGCTCAATTTAAAAAGCTTTCTTGGTTATTTTAAAAGAGATGAATCTGAAGGAAATGTGCTTTTTGACATAACTTTCTTGCTTCCATTGTTTTTTGACTTTCAATCAGGTCAGTCATTTGAAAGATGACATTTTTGATTAAATTGAAAACCAACGTAAATAAGCACAAATTAACACGAAAGTACATCATATAGTGATTTCAAGGCTACAATAAGGGACCCTCTTCATCAGTGTAAAAAACTCAGCACACAGCCAGAATGTTGTATGAGAAATGAATGTCAATCAATTTTAACTTTCGTATCTCGGGAGGTTAAATTATCATGGTTCGTACAGGTCATGGAAATCCTGGAAAGTCATGGAAAAAAATAAGCAAATTTCAAACCTGGAAAAGTCATGAAAAATTAATATTTTTATTAAAAGTCATGAAAATTTGTTTAATGTCATGGAAAAATTTGTTAGCAAGAAGAAGTAACAGTAGCTAAAAGACCATTAAAAACTTAGAGTGATTTATAAGTATTGCTTGTAAAAGATATTAATACTGGAAAATTGAATGATCCCAAAAATACATTTGAGTTTTGGAATCCTGTTGCATCCGCTTCTGTAACAGCCGCCCGCCTTTTTTTTTTTTTTTTTTTTTTTTGTAGTGTAATTTTACTACTTAGGACATCACTAACTTTGAATTCACCATTATTTTCAACACTTCTTATGTTTCATATTCTGTAGTGGTGGAATTACATGTTTTTCGATTTTGCCTCGCCCACTCAAAAAGTAATTCCATTGCATCTGAGTTCATTTCAACCACTTGTAAAAAAAAAAATCAGTATAAAATTTATCAGAGCTTATCTTAATTTTTTGAAAGCTTTAGAAAATCAATACTTTAGACAGGGATAGAACATTAAAATAGGAGAATTCTAATACTCTAAAACAGTGTTGCCCAACATATGGCTCACAAAACTGATTCATGTGGCTAGCTGAAATATCTGGTTCAGATAAATGAATTTACTAAAAAACGTGGCTTTGCTTTAGAGAATGAAAATACTGTTAAGCTACATGGATGGTTAGATGCACTGCTGACACCTAAAGGCCGTATTTTTATAAAGGAAATTTATTATTCAAAACTTTAATGACTCATGCAAACTTTGTCCTATTTATTACTGTGCTGCCTCATTTATTAGACATTTAAGCATTAATAAATTGTGTTTTCTACTTTTTTTATTTCACTTAAATTTATATGTTTAAGACCAGAACAGTTTATAATTAGTTTCTATGGTGTGCACTGACATTTTTTCAATCACAAGCACAAGTAAGCGCTTCGATGAGGTAGTGGCATTCACTTAAAAGTTTGGCTAAATGCTTATTTATGAAAATTGGAGAGTTTGACATTAAATAGTACTACTCTCTTCGTGTAACAAGGTCATGAAAGTTTTTATGAAGTCTTGGAAAAGTCATGGAATTTTTTCATCCAAATCGAGTATGGACCCTGGATTATTGCCTTTGAAGCACAATGAGGCAAGCAAGACCTTCATCCTAGCCGTACTGTCAATAAAGCAAATCGTTGGATATTCATGAAATACACCGCCAGCTCAGTCATTTCCAGCCAAGGACTGCAGTTTCATGCTTATTAGCACTCATCAACCTGGCATAGGAAAGTGACTGAGCTGGAGATGAAAAACCTCTTAAGGAAGCCAAGAGTGCCACAAACTGGTAGCCAATATAGAATTAGCGCAGACCAGATGAGTGATCAAAGCAATGGTTCGGTTCAACTTGAGGATTGAAGGCAAGGCATGGTATATTCAGTAAATTACCGCCCAATAGGGCTAAAGCAGAAATACATGAAATACACCGCCAGCTCGGTCATTTCCAGCCGAGGACTGCAGTTTCATGCTTATTAGCACTCATCAGCCCGGCATAGGAAAGTGACTGAGCAACATTGGATATTGATTAAATAAAGGAACAAAATTTTCTGTTCTTTTTGACACCAAAAATAGCAGATTAATAAAAAATAAAAACTAGTATCAAGATATTTTGTGATATAACTTATTAACAAAATAAATTTATAGCTTCGGTATCAAAAATTTTAATTGTTCTTAACAAACCAAATTATTCTTAATGTTAAAACCATTTTATTATCACTTCTTGTTAACCAATATGCATCTTATTCCGTATTGAGGAAATTCATGTTCAAGAATTTCCTTCGACCCCCCAAACGAAATGCTGAAATGCTGCCCCTGTTTGAGAGGAAGTCCTCTTGGTTGTTCTTGTGATAGCCATATCCCTAACTGATTTAAACATTCTGTTGCCAAAATGTACCAGAAATCTAAAATCATGTATCTAAGGTAGATATCAACAGTTCTTCTTCCCTTGAATCCATTGAGGCTGTTGGGGTCATATGTATCTCTCATGGTATGGTGCTCTAGCCACAGAAAAGTCCCTCAACGAGTTCCGTTACGGATCATTTTTCAAAGTAGCTGCAAACATCAAGACTGATCTCCAACTCTGCCGTGCAACCAGGTACACCTGTAGCTAGGAACTTAATGGTGATGTACCGGATTGGGGTTTGGGAAAGGAAGAATGACCAACTCATGCCGAAACTCTCGGAAGCGGATGTTGCTCCTGACGGAATCTTGGAGATGATTTTGCTGATTGAAAAGTCATCCACTTTTCATCCAGAAGCTCACACATATTTGCATTGAAAAAGGTGTTCCTTGTAACACCAAAACACATGTCTACAGTAATTTGCATTTTTTGTGCTTCAAAACGTTAGATAACTGAATATTTTAGTCTTATGCGTATGTTCAACGTTGACTGGTCTTTAAGGAAAACATGTTTTTCTCCAGTTTTCTGTGATACTGGATGCATTTAGTTGTACGCCTCGGTATTTCATAGTGAATGCATAGTATTTCATTTATTTATATCAGTGGTGCTCAACTTATGGCCCACAGACCATATGAAGCCAGCAAAGTTCATCCATGTGGCCTGCTGCATCGAAAAATGTTATTTTTAATGTTATTTTACCTTGCTCTCACTTACTCAACCTTTAGTGTCATGACCTCTGACACTTGTAGGTACACTCCAAAAAAAAAAAAAAAGGCCATAATTGCAACTGAAATATTGTCTACAAAACAAGAGACTAAGTTCTTAATTTGGTATCACTGACAATGAAGCAATATGTTCGTAAGTTGAAAGAAAAAGCCTTAATATTGCTTTCCGCTTCTTATCATAACAAAAGCAACTCTGGGGGCCAACCAAAGGCAATAATAGTTTTATTACAAAACTAAGTTTGATTTTGACACAATTGATCAATTGTTTCAAAATTAAGTTTCTTTCTTGTATGATAAACGATGAAATATAAATATACATTAACGCATATTATAAGTATACTTAATTCATTAAAAATCTTAATTTCATCTATGAATGTAATTTGGTTAGATATCAATAATACTTGAAGTTTCTTTGCATCTAAGATTTGTAGTGTGATTCGTATGCAACATGCGGTGTTTTCAAATGTTTATTTTATTATTTTTTTTAAAACATGAATTTTTTTCCGGATTACCATGTCATAGAAATGAGTCAAATACTTTGGTTTTACATGGAAAAATAAGGGAAAAAATTGTAAAACACCCCTACGAGAAAAAAAAAAGTCATTTGTGATGACTTTTTAGATATTGGGGGGAGGGGGCGGAGCCGTCCAAAGAGGGGGGACGAGCGGGGTAATCGCTCGGTGCGCTGCAAGGCACCCCCTCGTTTCGAATGGAACACAATGTCAATCACACAAAATGAGGGACGTCTTGCAGCACCCCTCATTTCGTGTGAGGGTTAGGTGAAGTTAAGCCTTCCTCATTTCAAGAATGGTGTCAGAAGCATTTTGAAGGGTGCTTTTTTTTTTGTGCACCGTGTATTGGTTACCCTAGTATCTAGTTATTAAATAATGTGTAAAAAAATTTAATGCTAAAAAAAACCCCTTTTTTTTTTCTTCTGAAAACATGATTACATCTTTGTTTAGAAGGAGGATTAAAAGCAATTTTGTGGAGGCTTAATTAAAAATGATAAAATTCTCAAAAAGTACTGTACCCAGTCATTGACGCTAGGGTTAAGAAGTCCCTTAAAAAGACTAAAATCTCTGTCTTATATACCACATTGCTCTATTTACAGCTCCCGGAACAATATCGTCTCATGAGCCAGCAACCTCAAAGAAAGAAACATAAAGATAAACACAAAAAGCATAAACACAAGGCCGGTGATACTCCTACTCAAGAATCACAACAAGGTATTAATAAGGATTTTCACTTTTAATATGTTAGTTGTGGTAAAATTACTAATGAAGTAGCTTAATTGATGAATTAAGCTTCAAATGCAATTCAAAAAATTCTGAGAGTCACATTCTGCTGTTTTATCTTAAAGAATGGTAATTTTCTGATTTCATCATTTCTTTAAGTATGAAGTAAATCTAAAGTCCTTGCACATAATGTATAACTCAAAATTTTGTGCACGTTTTTGACTAAATAGACTCAATTTTTAGAAATTTTAGATTGTGTTCTAATTTGGAGGAAACCTGCCAGGGGTCTGGCCAGGGGAAATTTGGGTCCGTTAACGGACCCTTCACAAAAATACGATCACTCAAAACGGACCCTTCACAAAATTCCGATCAACCAAAACAGACCCTTCACAAAATTCTAATCATTAAAAAAGGATCTTTCACAAATCATTTACTGTAAAAGCAAATTTAAAATCAAAATAACGGCTAATTTTTCAAAAGAAATGTCTGCATATTTCTGTGATGCTTACTGTTTCTTTTATCACAGCAGAATAAAAATAGCCTGCAACGATGTTGTTGTTATAGATTTTTCTGAAAATGTTATGGCCTCTGCATATTGATATTGCTGCCTCAGCACCTTTCTCCCTCTGCTCTCAATCTAAACAATAATAACACATATCAGCGAATTGAACTTGGTACTGCTAACAAATAGAATAGCTATAGGTTGGGGAAGAAATGTGATCGCTTCAGATATGGTTACCAACTATAAAATTAACATTAACGCTAAATAAATAAATGTCTAGTAAACCTTTCACAGGGACTTGGAAAATATTCCTAACATTTTCCAGCTTGGCAATTTTTGTGCCTTTATGGTGTGATGTTTTAACGTTATCTTAAGAAGAAATTATATTAGTTTTAAATTTTTTATGCTAACAGGGGTGCTCGTGTATCGGTTATAAACCGGAATTCCTGTATTTTTTTCCTATGTCCATATCGGGAATCTGGTATTGGCCATTGTTTTACATTACCCCACCTCCTTTTTTTTTTTCTTTTCTAACTACGAATTTTCGGCGAAAATGTCGGTGGTTATCAATAATATTCATCATGTAAACCTTTTAAAATGCAATTCTAAAATTGTTTTACTTAAATAAACTCTTTTATTTGCTGTTTTTCACTCTTGATGCCTTCATTTTGAAAAACGCTATCTCTTTGCATCCGGTATGACAATCAAATCTTACTCATTTTTCATGCTAACTAAGCTTTGTTACGAGGCAAATAAATGAAAATTCTCATTATTTTTAGTGAAATCATTAGTTTAAGCAGAATTTCGTGTTCTTTTAAAAGTGTCAAGACGGTTCGATGGTTTAATTTTATTTTTGCTTCAACTATGTCGATAGACATTATCAATATGTTTATCATTAACCTTTAATATGCAATTTGAAAAGATTTTACTAATATAAATTCTTTTATATTCCGTTCTTATACTTTTGATGCCTTCACTTCAAAAATTTCAATCTTTTTGCATCCGCTATAGGAATGGAATTTTTTGCATTTTTTTAAATGCTTACTATGCTTTATTCAGAGGTAAACAAATAAAATTTATACTTATTTTTGTTAAAATTACAAATTTAAACCAAAATTTCGTGCTCTGTAAAAATTTCATGCGCCAAAAAGCTAAATACTGAACAACTGCCTGATTTTTTTTTTTTCAATAATTTTATGATTTTACTCTTTATACAAAATCTTCAGAAAAAATTTCTAGTACAATTTAACAAGATGTGAAACGGTATATAGATACTGATACATCTAGGTTGACCATCCGCTGTAGAATGATACCTCCCTATTGCTTGTATCTGCCCAATGGCTATCGAGTGGAACAGTGAGTAGGCAATGGGCACCACCGGAGTCAGGTCCGTACCTGGGTCCACGGTGTCTAGAGTCGTAAGTGGTTTAGATCTCGTTCCCTTACGGGTAAGGGGGCCCCGGCCGAAAGGTCCGTTCTCTGGAAGCCCCAGATGGCATAGCAGAGCGGGGTCTCCTGTTTCGTACCTCCCTATTGCTATGATAACCTTCGAAAATGCCCTAGAAAAGACAAAAAATACTGTAAAACTTCCAACAAATTATTTCAATGCCGTAGTTTGCTCCATGAGCCTCCCCCTCCCCCAAACGCATTTATTAATGTTTATAAATTTAAATTTTTCGTTTTTACAAAATAATTTTATTTTACAAAAAAAAAAAAGAAAACGATCTTTCGGAAAAAAAAAAATTTTTTTTGATTTTTCACAAAAAAATTTCGTTTTTCACAAAAATATTTGATTTTTCACAAAAAACGGACTCTGTGGTTGTTTTTTAGTTGGAAAATTTGTGCAAAAAATCTGCCGTTTCTGCAGAAATCTCGAAATGTTGGAGCTATAGCCTCGCATTTAAACAGAATTGTTTGGCAGCTCAGGCATTTGTTTTGTGACATACATCACAAATTTAGTGGTGTTCTGCTTTCAGGGTCGCGTCAAAAACCCTACCCTGATCAGGGTGTATGTACAAGCTGGTTTCGCCGATTTATATTGGCCAATATAATCTGATATTTATTCTGAAAATATCATGATATTCTGATATTTATGATATTTGCAGTATAAAAGGTACATGTATTAATCTATTAATATTGTTAATTTATCATTAAAAAGTATCAAAATGTAATATACTTTCTGTATATAATTTATGTTATTATTATAATGCAATAACATAATATTTATTTTTATTTTATAACTATACAGGTATTAGGAATGTTGCAATTTTAATATAGATTTAAAACACCTAATTGAAAACTAAAAGTTGGTTAAAAGAAAGGAAAATATCTTGTGACTGTTTTTACTGACAAATGCATATTTTTTCATTTCTGAGATATATAATTTTCTATGAGTAACTAATAAAGAAAAATGAGTGAAGCATCTAATGTTTTCGTCAGTAACTCAATATAGCAGATCTTGTCATCAAGACTTTTGGAGGCATCTAAACCTTTCACACACTGCACTTCATTTAACACGATAACAACAACAATTCAATAAATACGGTTTAAAGTACGTAAATATTTACATAAAATGTATATTTTTATACAGTGAAACCTCCGAATAGCGGACAGTCAAGGGACTAGAAGTTTTGTCCGTTATTGGGAGGTGTCCGCTATTAGGAGGAACTACTTAATTTACCTTTTTCAAAATGGGCTGTTGTTCCCTTTTTAGAACACAATCGAAACAATTGCGAAAGGTTTATTACATTTTACGTCAAGTGTAATTAATCTGTTTTTTCTTAATAAAGGTATACTGACAGCACACACTTGTCTTAAAAAGCATTTAATCAATTAAAGTAAACAGTTAAAACAGTTTGACATCTCTTTTTTGCATTACCAACAGCGGCGATTCGGTGGAGCAACCCCCTCCCCCCCCCACGCACACACTTTTTATGGTTAATTTATTTATTTTATCTCGAGTATCACTATTGCATGATTGACAGTTGGCAATATGACCTTGAATATGGGCAAAACTTTTTCATGTCTAAACCCAACGAAACCACAGCGCCATAAAGCCAACTACTACCGCCGCCAGTCTGCTCAATTGCATCTCCCGAGAGCCCCAGTTAGAAAATGCGCCCAGTTTCCTCTTTTTTATATTAACTTTTAAATAGTTATTGTGTACAAAATTCATTAAAATCTTAAGAAAAACGTACTTTAATTGTTAGACTGACATCAGTTTTCACTTATCTGCTTCAATACTCTCAAAATTAGCCGTAATAAAATTAAGATATTTTTTTCTTTTTCATTTTAATTCCAAGAAACAGTGATAAGGAAATGACGGGGGGGGGGGGGATATCAGTTGCGGAGGATGAAAAGCTTTGTAAGTAAGGCAAGCAGTTACTAAGATATTCTGTGAAAAGAAAAAAAAACGGAAGTGCTACGGTCGCAAGGGAAATTTTTTTTTGAAATAACTGTCCGTTATTCGGAGTGTCCGTTATTCAGAGTGAGTTGCATGGAATGGCCTATATTGAGGGACTGGGACTTGCAAAAATGTCCGTTAATTAGAGGTGTCCGTTATTCGGGAGTATCATTTAAGGGAGGTTTCACTGTATAATGAAAGAAGCATCAATTTTAAGTCTATATATTATAATAATAATATAAGAAAATTAATAACTGATTTAAGGATGCAGTTACTATTTAACGAGATTGAAAATTTCGGATGTATATTGAAATATTGGATATTTTCGAAAATAGCATGCCATTTTCGAACCCTATGTACTGTCTTTTTACTGATTGTCTTCAGGAATTGCCTAGTTTTATACAGGGGTGATCGTATTCCGGTTGTATACCAAAATACTTTTTTTTTTTTTTTGTATATTAATACTGGAAATCCGGTTCTATTCATTATGTTTTTTCCTCCACACTTCTAAATTGTTTCCCTTACTTCAAACTTTTGGGGATTACATCAGTAATTATCTGTAATATTCACCTTGTAAACTTGTTAAAATGCAATTTTAAAGTTATTTTACTTAAATAAAATCTATTATTTGCCGTTTTTATATTTTTAATTCCTTCTTGGTGCTTATGCTGTGTTAAGAGGCAAATAAATGAAATTTTTTTTATTTTGATTTACATCAAAAATTGAATATTTTCAAGTGAAATTCCTTGTAAATTATGAGGTCAAGAAGTTTAATCGCATAATCACTGGTGGTATAATTTTATTTTTTCTTCAATGTATGTCGATAGTTATTCAGTGTTAGCTCTCAACTATCAGTAACCTGGATCATCGGCAGGGACTCATTAATAAAAAAAAAAATTTGGGCCCTTATTTACCATACATGCATATACAAACCCAAGTTGCTTCAAATATCATTACAAATCACAATTTATTCAAGTGATTTCCTGCTATTTCAGTCTCATTTTATCAGAATTAAAATTGAGGTATGAAATTAAAGTATTGTAAGATATCTTTAGTTTTTCTTAAATCTAATTAAAGGATTATTATAATGATTAATTTTTTAATTAGGTTGCCTTTAAACAATATTTAATATTCCATATGATGTTTAACTTTAAAAAATAAAATACTGCAATAGTTAATATCCAAGTGTTTTCTTCTTTTCACCTTTGAAAAAACATTGAAATCAGAACATTAGCATGAATGTTACATCACTAATGTAAATAGTGTCACATACTTTTTTTAAAAGGCAATAACAGCTGGCCTTCTTTTTTAAATAAAAAGTGGTCTTTTCATTAGAAAAGCTTTTCTTGCAGCCTTGATTGATTCAATAAATGACTGTATACCTTACATGGTTCCTGCATAATAGTTTTTATATTCTTGTATTAGAAACAACAACTGTTGAAGGACCTCATGAAAAGAAGCATAAAAAGCAGAAAAGGCATGATGAAGAAAAAGAGAAAAAGAAAAAGAAGAAAGAAAAAAGAAAGAAAAAAGTTAGTTTTATTGATTTTTTTTTAATAAAATATTAATTTTAAAAAATTAAACAAAAGCTTTAAATATCCGTGATATTGACAAAAAAGAATTTATGAAATGATTAGTAAAATAACTTGCATATTACTAAGTAAGAGGTTAAATTGCTTCACTTGTTTCTTTCATGACTTAAAAAAAGCATTAAAAGTATTTGTGGTGTTTAAAGTGCTTAA
Organism: Uloborus diversus; assembly: GCF_026930045.1. Classification (NCBI taxonomy): domain Eukaryota; kingdom Metazoa; phylum Arthropoda; class Arachnida; order Araneae; family Uloboridae; genus Uloborus; species Uloborus diversus. Next base: position 138,671,017 of record NC_072731.1, read on the forward strand.
TTTTACTTAAAAGTGCTCAGTTTTTGTTGCTGGCACAAAAATTCAAAATATGTGTTTTTTTTTTGGTTAGATAAAGCTGCATGTCCAGTCATTTTAAAAACAAAACTTTAACGATATTGTTTCAATGCTTCAAAAACAAAGAGAATCTGCCACAATTCAGGCTTTCCAAAACTTTACACTGCAGTACAGGTTTTTATATAAACTTTTTTTTCCTAAATGCTAAAACTCTAAAAAATTTAAAGTACTCAGTATCTCTGACTGTTCTTGAATTTTAACCAATAATCAAGTCTGCTGTGTTTGGAATTTAAATTTGTCACTAATGCTATGCAGCCTAATGGCGGATGCATGGAAAAAGTGACACTATCTTGTATCCAAAGCTTTTAGGAAACATTTGATGGAATGACCGAAGTGATAGTGACTTAAACTATGAAGTAGAGATGTGTCGTTCATGAACGAACGGGTCAAAAAGAACGAATCCTTAAAATAAATGGATCCGTTCGTACCCTTAAATGAACGACCGTTCTTTTGAAGGGTGAGTAGTTTGGAACACACGTACTTGTAATAAAATCACTTTTTTTTTTTTATTACATTCATCTTCAAGTTTTTAACTCTCAATCAATCTCAAATTTCTTTTTTCTCAGTGCACTACAATATATTCATTTCGAATCTTTTTACTTTCTGCTTTTTATTCATAATTTTTCTACAAACGTTGAAGTTCATTTGCAATTTTCCAACGTATCCGTTAGTAATGATTTGTGTAACTTGTTTGACCAACTAACAAAATGTTTGGGCTACTAACAAAATGCCAACTTCCTGTCCCACGCAACTGCTAAAATCTTTCTCACGCTTTCTATCGCCAAAATTATTTCAAAAAATAATCACATTTCTAGTCATCCTATTGTTTTCTATAACATCCCTATCAACTACCATCTATATTGATTTGGCTTTATTTTTTAAATTATTAACACTCTTTTATTAGCTTCACCTGTATGTATGTATTTTATAACGGAATCTTGCAACTCAAATTTCGCCTACTTCCTGCGATCAGATTCTTTTGAAATTAGGCCCGCGACCTCAAACCCGGTGACAATGCAATGTAATCAAATTAATTAATAAGTAATTTTTAGTTTATTCCAATTTTAGTCAACATTTTGGCATATATCCAACAATGTAAAGAAGAAAAATAGTTTAAAATGCTCACAGAAATTATTTAAAAAAATCTACAAAAACCTTTGATTTTTCTGCATCAAACAAAATTTATTTCAATGTTCCAAGGTAATTAGAACATGAGTTATAATTTTTTTGAACTTATTTCATGCCCAAGACCTTTAGTCCTTTATTTTGAGGCAAATTTCATGAATATAAAAGATTTTGAATTATGTTGAAATGAATATTTTTTCTTAAAACAAGTTAAGCTAAATAGAAAAAAAAAGAAGAAAAATAAAAATGAAATAATAGTTTTTAAAACTAAAAAAAAAAATTTTGTATCAAAATTAACTAAAAAGTAAAAAAAAAATGTATAATTTGAATTTTGACATCTTGAATTCAAATTATGTTTTTCGCAATCACGGGTGTGTATGTAGGCATGTGTGTCTGTGTGTGTAGGCATATGTGTTTGTGTCTGTGTGCAGGCATGAATGTGTGGGTAGTTGTGTGTATGTGTGGGTGTCTGTATGTATGCGTGTGTGTATGTGTTTGTATATGTGTTTGTGTGTGCGTGCGTGCGTGTGTGTAGTTGTGTATGTATGCGAGTGTTTGTGTAGGACATGGATGCAACCTGGAGACGGCTTTCGCTATAGGAGCAGCATCGTGAGGAGTCTGTCGACGGTGATGGTGCGGAGGGTGGCGGTGGGAAAAATCAAAAGACGCCAAAAACAGTCAAGTGAGAACAATAAGCAATTGTGATTGCTCAAAAATAATCTTTGGGTGGTAAACTTGACTGCTTCCAAGTCGCTTATTTTACATTCAATATCCAGAGATTTTAAAAAGGATTATTGCTGTCTAATATTTTTTCCCGTTTAAAAAGTTGCAGGGTTTTTTTTTTTTTCTTTTTTTCTGTTCTCATCGGTACTGTGGAATAATTTTGAAGATCCCTAATGTTTAGGTGAGTTTTTTTTTTTTAAATAAAGTTATCCGGTACTCTGGCTGAGCTACTGATGAATTTGTTGTTACTTTTTTCGTTATACATGGTATATTGGTAATACTAAATGTATATACAGTGCTGTAGCTGGAAAAATTTAATAACTTTATTTTTTGACACGCTGAAATGGAACCTGCGATTTTTGGAATGGAAAACAAGTCTTACCATTCGGAAACAGAGAAATACTTAAAACTCGAATAAATAAATTTCGTTGTCATATTTTTCTTTCTTTAAGATAATTTTAGATATCTTTCCTTCAAAGAAGATTACTGATGTAGTGAAACATATCGAATGTATGTGAGTATGTCGATGTAGTGCAGAGATCCCCTGCAACTTTTTTTAATGAACGAAGTCGTTCAAAGGAACGATCATCTGATGAACGGATCATTAAAAACAGGGTTCGTACGGGTCATGGAAATCCTGGAAAATCATGGGAAAAAAAATAAACACATTTCAGACCTGGAAAAGTCATGGAAAACTAACATTTTCGTTAAAAGTCATGGAATTTTTTTTAAGTCGTAGAAAAATGTCTTGGGCAGTAAAAAAGTAACAATAGATAAAAGAGCTCTTGAAATATTGAGTGATTTAGTGATATTGCATATAAGTTGAACAATCTGAAAAACAAATTCAAAGTTTGGAACCAATTTCATCGGCTTCTGTAACAGCCACTCGCCTTTTTTTTTTTTGTAATGTGATTTTACTACTGGGGTGTCACTAATTTTGAATTTACCATTATTTTCAGCACTTTTTATATTTTGTATTCTGTAGTTGTGGAATTGCACATTCTTGATTTTTGCCACCCCCCTCAAAAAGTGTAATTTAATTGCATCCGAGTTCATTTCAACTACTTGTAAAAAATTCATAATGAAATTTACCAGAGTTTATCTTAATATGTTGCAGGCTTTAGAAAATGAAGACTTTAGCCTGGCAATAGAACATAGAAATAGGGTTATTATAATACTCTAAAACTGGTGCCCAACATACAACTCGCAAAACTGATCCTTGTGGCCAGCTGAAATATCTGGTTTAGAAAAATGAATTTACTGAAAAATGTGGCTTTACTTTAATGAACGCATATACTGTCAAGTTACATGGGTGATTAGATGCACTATTGACACCAAAGGACAATGTTTTCATGAAGTAAATTTATTATTAGAAACTTAGTAAATGACTCATTCAATTTTTGTCCCATTCATTACTATTCGTCCCTAATTATTAAATACTTATTAGATATTTAAACATCACTGTATTACATTCACTCTGTATTTATTTTGCTGCAATTTATATGATAAAGACAAAGAAGAATTTATAGTTTCTGCACTATGCACTGATTATTTTGAGTCACACGTGCTTCAATGAGGTAGTGACACTTATGTAACAATTTTTTTAAAGCCCACTTTCGGAAATTATCAAGTTTTACATTAAATAGCACTCTTCTTCTTATGTAACAAGGTCATGAAAAATTTTATGAAGTCTTGGAAAAGTCATGGAAATTTTTTTATCCAAATTGAGTATGAACCCTGTAAAAAGAATGACATCTCCCACCTCTACTATGAAGACAACTTGCTGCTTTTAACCAAACTTCAACTAAAGAACATTGAGTGACCTTTAATTTAAACATTGATGAATACAGTAATGTTGATCTCTTCGAAACGCCAAGCGACATCTTGGGAGCAATATCAGGCTCAAAAGAATTTCATCTCTCCGTGGCATTGCCAGCGGAAAATCTTGGGCGTGTCTTCTTGAAGACCAAACAAGACTGCAACTTCCCCTTCTCCCTCGAGTTGAAGGAGTTACATCTTTTCGTCTCATTACTGGTCACAATTACTTACAAGCCCATCTTTTTAAAATCGGACTGGCCGGCTCCCCGCTGTGCCCACTATGTGAAGGGACTAGGCAAATGACAGGGGAGCATCTTTTTGATTGCCGAAGTGCTGGAGGATGTCGACTTCAGGGAGCTTCTCCGCTCTATAGCTCCCTGAAGTATTGGACTGCAAGGCGCCTTATGTCCGAGAGGACGTTGGTGGGCGTAATTAAAAAAAAAAAAAACAGTAATGTTGATGACGATATCCTAATTTTTTGCTGTTTCTTTTCACCGAGGATACCAATCTGTCAGAAGGCTAGGAACATGAATCAGCAAGCGATTTGCTCAGAATGAAAAATTTGCTTTAGAACTACTAAAGAATCATTAAAAACCTTGGATTTTTTTTCAAGCATTTTTTCTGCTTTGGAAGAAACTGTAAACCCTAATCCTATTGTATTACTATTACACTATATATTGTAATTAATGCTTTTTAAACTATTATTTTAGTATTGTAAAATATGCTAAGGAACTATAATTTTTCCATATTGCATTATTGCCAATGGTTTTCCATTTGGTTTTCTTTCAAAAATATTGTAAAAGCACCTGTTTTTGCTAGCAGTGATTTTTTGCTAAAATGAAGAAATCTGCTTTTGTAAGCTGAAAAGCTAAGTTTGCATGAACAGAACTGAAAAGTCAATAATATATGTTAAGTTAAAATAATTCATGTGAGGCTTAAATTTTCTTAATTAAAACACTCAGAAAAATTTAATCCTCACGGAAATAAGTTCTTTTGCGGTAAGCAATTTATTTATCTATGGAAATTCACCTATTTATCTATTTTCTTGTAGAAACATGTAGATCCACCAACTGGTACATCCATTGCAAGTACACCTGGAGCACTGACTCATCCTAATGGAACACCTAAGCCTATGTGAATTTCGGAACTCCGAATTCTGAAAAAGCATTGAGTTTTATATTATCTATGTATTTATTTTATCTCTTGTATAGTAATATATTTTATATGTGTTTGAATATGTGAAATGGAATAAATCTGTATATACACAAGATTGATTCTGCATCAAATTTAATCTGTTTGATTTTGAAAGCATTTTGTCATTTTTAATTCTTCAATCTTAATACAGAAAAGTTTATGTAGAATATGCAGAATCCTGAAAGTTGAAAAAAAAAATCTTTTTTTTATATGTTTCATTATTAGGTTAAACCTTGATTATCCATAACTCTTATAAACGCTTTGATTTTTTTCTTTTTTTTTTTTGTTTGTTTGCGTGTGTGTGAGAGAGAGAGAAAAGCTAATATCAAGTCACCAGAGGCAACCATTTCTTCTGTAGCCATCGAATTAGCAATGCTTTTCAGTCACATCAATCCCCCCTGGGATGTATTCAAAAAAAAAAAACTTTCTAGAATCAAATCCATTTGTCCCTAGTCTTAAAAATGTTCCCCACACCAAATATTTTCATTTTTCAAGCAGCTTAAATTGGACCCAAGAAGTTTGAAATTTTAGATTTTCAGCAAAAAATTACCAAATTTAGCATTTTTCACAATTTAATGTTTCATATTTTTATCAACAACTATTTCATAACACACTATTGTCTATGTGAAGTAAAGTATAGATCGTTACAACATGAAGCATTAATAAATTATACTGCTGTAGTGTTTTTAAATCTTCCTTATCAGCAATTACAACCAAAGTTACTCTTGCTAAAACCGTGTGCAGCACTCTGTTTAATATCAGTGCATTTATTGTTTATTTCATTTTGTGCTTTTCACTTTAAACTGATTTACTGCTTTTGGTTTTGAATTTTCATTTATTTATTTTTACTTTTATTTTATTTCTAATTTTGATTCAGATTTGAAACCACAAACCTAAATTAAAGTGGTTTATTTAACATTCTTTTTTTTGGGGGGGGTGGGGGGGGTGGAACATTAGCCTAAGTTTAAGCAGTACTTTTGATTTTAACAATTATAGAAATCAGACTGCAACAAATATTTTAGCCTTTGTAGCAATATAGCCTATGATGATTAAAAAATTAATGGCTTTAACCTTCCCACTGATTTACTTTGAGATGATGTACCATATTGCAGAAGGTATCCATGGAACTTAGTAAATGAGTTAGTAAACTTAGTCGTGACCAGTTCTTAAAAGTACAGCAATTTTACAGAAAAGCCAATGTTCAATTCATAGTGTAATGAAAAGCCTGTGAAAGAAATTTAAGCCTTGATAACAGTCGAAAATCTGCACCAAATACTAGAGTAATAAAACTAATGGAAAATAAACTAATCATTTTAACAACAGATCAAATAGTATGAGATCCGGCTGCAGAATTCTGCACTCATCGAGTATAAAGTCAAAATCAAATTTTTATATTACATTATGAAAGGGGCAATGTGTTTTGGCTAGGCTGCCTAGCAAGAAGTGCCCACAAATATTCTTTATCAAATTAATATTGTTTGACATTTTGGGATAAAAATAACGCATTTGTAATTGAATTACACTATACTCCATTCCAAAGAAATATACCTAAAGAACTTGAAAAGTTATGGTTGCTGTTGCGCAACTGCCGCTACCTATTCGCAGCCACATATAAACGGGTACTATTGGTGCACATTTATGCACTCATAAAGTATAGTCATTTATATATCAAATTAAAGCTAACTTTTTTCTGAATGTGATAAACTAAGGTTGCCTATACAAAAATGGCCGCAAGTGGGGGTTGCCAGCTGTTAAAGATTGCTTAGAATGAAAGAGTTAGCTCTTTACAATATTCGTTCAACAGTGATTGCAATAGCCAGCTCTATGCATGGCCGTATTCAGAGAGGGGCAAGGTTAGGCAGCTTCCCCCCCCCCCTAACTTCTAAAATAAAAAATATTTAGTATTTTTAAAAAATTAACGGTTGTTTCAATTTCTAAATTTATCGAAGAGTTCAGATGTAGTAACTTGTTCCTAAGTTTTCAAGTGTATACATCTTCTTTGGAAGCTCATTGAGAGGGGAAAGTAATTGGTGTTTAGTTGGGTTAATACCACACTCATTTTAGAATTTCATTGCTTCCAAAATCTTGGAATAAAAAAAGGGGGGGGGGGGTGCTAAAAACCAGTCTCCTAACTTCCCAAATGATGGGACTTTTCAGGTGTGTCCCGAACTTCAAATTTTACCAGGGTGAACTCTCAATGGGCCGAATGGGACTCCAAATTTCCCCAAATGATGATGATTCGTCTAATGGAACTCAAAATTTTGCGGAATAATATTTTTATTATATCGTCAAACAAAACTTTCCGAATGATGATATTTTTGACATATCGTCAAACAAAATTTGCCGAATAAGAAAATTTTTGGGAGATCACAGTAACCTCCCATCAGGACTCCCCTACGGCTGCTCCCCCCTCTCCTTTTATGGTTGAGCTGGATATGCCCTTGGTTGTATGAATTTTTAAAGTCATCGCGCATGCGTCAGTTGTTAGTGTTCTTAACCAACGGTGCAAACAGTAGTAGAAACAAATTTCAAATGCTCCAAGAAATAAAATTAATAAATTTTTGTGTGGTTACATTTATAATCCCATATACATATAACATGTATTCCTCAGTAAAAGGTAAAGTTAATTTGTATTGTAAAAATATTTAAATAATTTTCTTATGTTTTTCGCAAACATTTTCTGTATAATATAATTGTCTTTTCATAGATAACTGGGGTCAAATTCTTTCATAAATATTAATCTTTTATTCTAATTCTATAGATGAAAGACATTTTAACTTTTATTGAGGAATATATATATATATATATATATATATATATATATATATATATATATGGGATTTTAAATGTAACCAACAAAAATTTATTAATTTTATTACTTTTGGAGCATTTGAAAATTGTTTCTTCTACTGTTTGCACCGTTGGTTGAGAACACTAACAATTGACGCATGCACGATGCCTTTACAAACTCGTACAACCAGGGGAGGAGGAAGCCCTGATGGGTAAATTTGGCAAATTTTGTTTCACGATATGGCAACAATATTACCATTCGAAAAGTTTTGTTTGACGATATGATAAAAAGATCATTCAGCAAAATTTGGAGTTCCATTAGGTGAATTATGATCATTTGAGGAATTTGTGTGTATGTGTGTGTGTCACGTCTGTGTGTGACCAGTTTTTTGTGGCCGCTCTACAGCAAAAACTACCGCATGAAATCGAACGAAATTTGGTACACATATGTGCCCCTATGTGAACTTGTGCCCATTGGTTTTTGGCACGAATTTCTCCAAGGGGGGTGGAGCAATGGGACGTTTTTTAGTAACGCGTGCTTGCTATTCCTCAGGAAGTAACTGGCGGAATCAAACAAAATTTGGCCCATATGTAGCCATTAAAAGGAACAGGTGCTGATTCAATTTTGGTGTCAATAACACAAACGGGGGTTGAGCTATAGAACGTTTTTTGTCGTCAATTGTGACTGCTGTATCTCAAGAAACAATGAACGGAATGAAAGAAAAAATTATCGGATAGTAGCCCTTAGTGGGTATAAGAGCTGATTTTATTTTGGTGTCAACAGCTAAATAGGGGGTAGCGCAATCACCCGTTCTTTTTTTCCATTGTGAGTGCCCTATCTCAAGAAGTAATGCTACATTCTGGTTGAAATTTGGAATATATGTGAATCCATATGTAAAGAGGCTTTGGTTCAATTTTGACGCCAATCGCTCCACGAGGTGTTGATTTTTTTTTTGCGAATTAAAATAGCTTTATTAATGCAACAATAAGAAAGATAAATCGTAATAGATTGTCGTCTGCGTATTTCTCGTGATTTATATTGTATGGAAATGATCGGAAATATTATCTCGATTTAAAATGTTTAACTGTTGCCATCTTATGTTTGTTAACAAATAAAATATTTGTAATTAATTCAAGCAAGGCTTTTAAAATAACTTTCAATTTTCGCTCTTTGCTTTGCTTTTGCAAAAATTCAGACATTGGGATGGTCGTCAAGTTTTTGCATGTGTAATTTCGTGTTTGTTGAGAATATTGCTTCCTCGTCAAGGGATCAGGAAAAAGAAAAAAAATATAGAAGAAAGTTTCGTGATGGCCACAATATACTAGTTGGAAAATGTCTGTGTGTGTGTCACGTCTGTGTGTTACCAGTTTTTTTGCGGCTGCTCTACAGCAAAAACTACCGCATGAAATCAAACAAAATTTGGTACACATATGTGCCACTATGTGAACTTGTGCCCATTGGTTTTTGGCGCGAATTCCTCCAAGGGGGGTGAAGCAATGGGACGTTTATTGAGTTATAAGTGCCTGCTATTCTCAAAGAAGTAACTGGCGAAATCAAATAAAATTTGGTCCATATGCTGTTCCTAAGAGGTACAGGTACTGATTCAATTTTGGTGTCAATAGCTCAAACGGGGGTTGAGCTATAGAACATTTTTTGTCCTCAATTGTGACTGCTGTATATCAAGAAATAATGAACGGAATCAAACAAAAATTTATCGACAAGTAGCCTCTAGAGGGTATAAGAGCTGATTCTATTTTGGTGTCAATAGGTGAAAAGGGAGTGGCGCAATTGAAAGTCCTTTTTTTCCATTGTGAGTGCCATATCTCAAGAAGTAATGCTACGTTCTGGATGAAATTTGGAATAAATGTGAAACCATTTGTAAATCGACGTTGATTCAGTTTTGGCGCCAATCGCTCCATGGAGGGCTGATTTTTTTTTTTGTGTGTAAATAAAAATAGCTTAATAAATGCAACAAAAAGAAAGTTAAATCGTAGTAGACTATCGTCTGCACATTTTGCGTGAATATTACTGTTAGAAAATAAACCAGAAAATCGCGATGATTTAAAAGTTTTAACTGTTGCCATCTTGTGTCTGTTAACAAATAAATGTTTAAATATTTTAAGCAAGGCTTTTAAAATAATTTTCAATTTTCATTCTTCGCCTTGCTTTTGAGATAAATTGGGATTGCCGTCAAGTTTTGGTGTGTGCAATTTTGTTTTTGCTTCTTCGTCAAGCTTGGGGAGGGATCAGAATTATAAGAAAGGTATAGAAGAAAGTTTCGTGATGGCAACAACATACTAGTTATTTCAAGATTTTGGAAGCAATCAAATTCTAAAATGAGTGTGGTATTAACCCAACTAAACACCAATTACTTTATATTTTCAATGAGCTCCCAAAGAAGATGTATACACTTTCAAACTTAGGAACAAGTTACTACATCTGAACTCTTTTTTGATAAATTTAGAAATTGAAACAACCGTCTTTTTTTTTTAAATACTAAATATTTTTTATTTTAGAAGTTGGGGGGGGGGAGGCTGCCCAACTTGCCCCCCTCTGAATACGCCCATGCATAGAGCTGGCTATCGCCATCCCTGTCGAACGAATATTGTAAAGCACTAACTCTTTCATTCTAAGCAATCTTTAACAGCTAACAACCCCCACTTGCAGCCATTTTTGCATAGACAACCTTAGTTTATCACGTTCAGAAAAAAAGTTAGCTTTAATTTGATATATAAATGATGACTATACTTTATGAGTGCATAAATGTTCACCAATAGTACCCATTTACATGTGGCTGCGAATAGGTAGCAGCCAGTTGTGCAATGGCAACCATAACTTTTCAAGTTCTTTAGGTATATTTCTCTGGAATAGAGTATAGTTTATTTCAATAACAAATGCTTCATTTTTACTCCAACATGTCAAACAATATTAATTTGATAAAAAAATACTTGTGGGAACTTCTTGCTAGGCAACCTAGCCCCTTTCATAATGTAATATAAAAATTTGATTTTGACTTTATACTCGTTGAGTGCAGAATTGTGCAGCCGGATTTTAAACTAAAAGAAAACTTTTCCTTTCTTCAGTGAATGCAAAGAAGTGATGTGTGACAACTCTTGGTGTTAAAGTTCAATAATGAGAAACGATTAATTACACCAACAAGAAATAAGAAAAAGATAACTAAATCGGTTCCAACTTAAATTTAATTCTTACTTTTAATTACCACTAAACATTTAATTTTAGTTGTAATTAACACTAGTCCAACTTAACATTTAATTTGTCAAAATTATGATGATGATCTGAAGGCAAATGAGACATATCTTCAATTTTGTAAGATCCTCAATAAGTCATCATCGAAACAAGAGAAAAGGAGCAGGTTTACTCATGCCACGTGAACATATACGGTAGACGCTCGATATAACGACCCTCTCAGTCCCATAGAAAAGGTCTTTATAATGAGTGGTCTTTGTCAAGAAGGTCATAGAAATAGGATTAAAAAAATATATACACATGCATAGCGCATGTTTCCTTGCTCCATTAAAATGGACCCTTTTTCAAACATTAGCAACATAATCAACATATTTTAAAGTAGAAAATATAGGACAAAATTTATCCCTTACTAAGCAATTATCTTTTGAAGATGAAATCAGAAACAGTTGTTTGCCTTTTTAGTACACATGATTTTTGCAAAACTTAATTTTCCATTTCAGTTACAGAGGACAATGTTTTTTTTACCTTTCAAAGAACCATTTAAAATCCCCTCGAGCATTTGAAATATTTTTCATACTAGGAACTTTGAATCTTAATTTCTTCTCCATCTCATCATGATGCATCAATTTGTTTTTGTGTTCAGTATCGATAGTGTAACGGATTCGGTGCAACTTCCACTTTCTTAAAATGAAGATACAGTTCTTGATAAAAACACAGGAAATTTATTTACACTATGTACAGGAAAGATCTTCAACAACTGCTAAATTATTCATCAGCAATTATCACACAACACCGTAAACTCAACGTTTACACACATATTTACTTCCAAGTACGAAAATAACACAGCGAAATGCCTCGCAATAAACAGAGCAAATACGCTCTCAGTTCGAAATCTCAATCGAAACTCACTCTTTATCCAGCGTAACGGTTTATATACACACCGAAAGAAATCTCTCAAATATTCCAAATGCTTCTGGAAAATAGTAGATATCAAATTTTATCAATGAACAAAAAAAAGAAATAGGGGAGTCGTATACTTTAGCCATATGTTAAGGGGTTGTATATTCATTACGGGGAACTATTTACAGGATTTGTAATGTTGCCCCCTTCCTAAGGACTGCACGTCCCGGGCAGTACAATCCCCAGAAAGGGTGCCAAACTTCTATCACAAATACACACATTAAATAATAACCAATAATGCATAGGAAACACAATAATAACAAGAAATATTACTAAACATTAAAAGCAAAAAAAATTAAAGAATAGGGGGCTCGTCTACTTCGGCCGGATGTAAAGGGGTTGTATATTCATTACAGGAAACTATTTACAGGTTACGTTACTACAACAATTACTGTGCCAAACTTCTATCACAAGTTTACAAATATACACATTAATTAATAACTAACAGATACAGAAAACACAATAATAACAAGAAATATTACTAAACATTAAAAGCAAAAATTATCTACAACTTTTATGTTATCAACCATGGTTGTTTACGTAATACTCATGAACTATGGCCATAGTATGGGGCTAACCGATCATAATGTACAACCCTAGGTTTTGCATTAGGTGATTTTTGGATCCTCACTACGGCGTCATTCAGTCGGTTAAGGACTTTGTAGGGTCCATCCCAATGCGACTGCAATTTGGGTGAAAGACCTTTCCGTCGGATGGGATTCCATAACCAAACCTTGTCGCCTTCGTTGAATTCATGTCCAGTAGACCTTGTGTTGTATCGGGTCTTCATCTTCTCCGCCGCGATGTTGATTCGCTCTCGTGCGAAGTTATGAATGTCTTCCAACCGGGCCTGGAGATCCTGGATGTACTCCTCAGGCGATGCAGGCGCATCCGGAGGACGACCGAAGACGAGATCATAAGGTAGCCGAAGCTCTCGTCCGAAGAGCATCTGAGATGGGGCATATCCGGTAGTCTCGTGGACAGCACTGCGGTAGGCCAGCAGGAGCAAAGGTAGCTTCTTGTCCCAATCCTGTTGATTTCTGGAGACCATAAGTGAGAGATTATTCAGGATTGTGCGGTTAAATCTCTCCACCATGCCGTCCGATTGTGGGTGTAGTGGTGTTGTCCTAGTTTTCTCAATTCCGAGAATTTGACATAGGCCCTTAAACACAGCAGAGATGAAATTCCTCCCTTGATCGGAATGAATCTGCAAACGTGTTCCATATCTCGAGATCCAATGTTGAACTAGAGTCTCTGCTACGGTGGTAGCTTCTTGATCTGGAATGGGATACGCTTCGGGCCATTTGGTGAAATAGTCGATGGAAACAAGAATGTATTTGTTCCCATCAGCAGTTCTTGGTAGAGGATCCAGGATGTCGATCCCAATTCGTTCGAAAGGAGCTCCAACGTTGTACAGATGAAGTTTCCCTCTGCTTCTTTTCTTCGGTCCTTTACGAGCAGCACAGGCGTCACAAGAATGGCACCACTTCTCCACGTCATCCTTCGCCTTGCTCCAGAAGAAGCGCTCCCGAACTTTATTGAGGGTTTTCAAGACACCAAAATGTCCTCCAGTCGCAGTACTATGTATTTCTTTCAGAACATCTGAAATCCTTGATCGGGGAAGTAGTAACTGCCACCTAGACGTTTTGCCGTCATCAGATTCCCGTTTTCGGTACAGTACGCCGTTCCTTAAATGGAGTGAGTTCCATAAAGCCCAGTATCCTTTTGTTGCAGGGCTGAAGATGGAAACGTCCTGCCAGCTAGGGCGCCGACTGTCACTTTCCATGAACTCCAAAATTGGTTTTATGTCGGGGTCTTCAAGTTGATCTTTTTGAACTTGGTCGTCACTCCATGGATCAGGTTCTGATGATATTGGAGTCACTGTCACCTGATAGGCGGTAGGGCTAGTCGTTCCATACTGTTTCTCGATTCGGGAACAATAGTGGCAGTTCTCAGGACAGGGTCTCCTTTATAAAGAGTCAGCATTACCGTGAGATAACCCTTTTCGATGCTTGATCTCCATGTCATATTCCTGGAGCTGCTGTATCCATCTGGCTATCTGGCCTTCCGGATTTTTGAAGTTCAAAAGCCACGTTAATGAGGCATGATCTGTCCGAAGCAGAAATTTTGGGCCGTAGAGGTAATGATGGAAATGTTCTACAGCTTTCACTATGGCCAGTAACTCCTTTCTGGTGACGCAGTAATTTCGCTCCGACTTTGATAAGCATTTGCTCCAGTAAGCAATGACATGTTCATTTCCATCAGTTTCTTGGGATAAAACAGCTCTGATGCCCTCGTTGCTCGCATCAGTGTCCAGGATGAAGGATTTTTCAGGCTGAGGATAGGCGTTGATGTTAAAGCCTCCTTCAGTCGTAGAAATGCATCTTCGCATTCTTTGGACCATTCAAACTTTTGCTTGCTCTCTGTCAGCTTATGCAAAGGTCGTGCAATGTTGAAAAACCCTTTACAAACTTCCTGTAGTACGTGCAGAGCCCCAGGAAACTTCGCAGCTGATGGATGTTTTCGGGACGACTCCAACTCCTGACCGAAGATACCTTTTCTGGATCGGTTTGTACACCTTCAGAAGAGATGATGTGACCAAGGTAGTTCACTTCCCGGCGGAACAAATTACATTTGGACGGGCTTAACTTCAGATTGGCTTCCTTAAGCTTTTGCAGCACCTTCCTAAGGTTTGCCATATGTTCTTCGAAACTGCGTCCCACGATGATGATATCGTCTAAGTAGACCAGACAGGATTCGTAGGAAAGTCCTCTTAACACTGTCTCCATAAGACGCTTGAATGTAGCTGGTACATTGCAGAGGCCGAAGGGCATCACTTTAAACTGCCATAAGCCTTGTCCAGTTGTAAACGCTGTCTTCTCTCGGTCATCAGGGTGTATCTCAACCTGCCAGTAGCCGCTCTTCAAGTCCAGGGTCGAAAACCACTTGTATCCGGAAAGAGTGTCCAAGGTGTCGTCTATCCGTGGAAGAGGGTAACTGTCTTTCTTGGTGATTTCATTCAGCCGTCGGTAATCAACACAAAATCTAGTGGAGCCATCTTTCTTTCGGACCAAGACGATGGGAGAGGCCCAAGGACTGGACGAGGGTTCGATGACATCATTCTCCTGCATCTCTTTCAGGAGGGTCTCGACCTCTTCGTTCTTGGCAAACGGTAGTCGTCTTGGATGCTGTTTAATAGGGGGGTGTTCTCCAGTATAGATCCGTCCGGCCCACATCCTCCGATGTAGATGAAAACAGATGCTTGAAGTCGTCCACCAATTGTTCCGCAGCAGTTCTTTGATCATTCGATAACGGCGCACTCCCAATTAACTTCGATGTCAAGGACTCGGAAGACACAGTCTCAGGGGAATTGATTCTTCTAATGATGCAGTTTACTGGAGTACAAGTTGCTAACACTTCACCTTTCCGGATATTCCTTGGCCTTTCACTCACGTTGGTGACTCTCACAGGAATTACATCCTTAGAAAGGTCCATAAGCATAGATGCTATCAGCACTCCTTTTAGGCTATTGCTTAGGTTAAGGTATTCAATGAGTCCAAATCGAAAACTATTGCTTTCTTCAATGGAGCCAGGTATTAATGATTCTGACCTTGAGGGAATCGATAAATCTGTTTGGGCTATTATTTGATGAGCGGATTTTACATCACTTTCTGCGGGGAAAACGGCCATGTCTTCTCTCATCGAGTGCAGCTCATTAGTCTTGAAGTCGAGGTTGAAGTCATATTTCTTTAAAAAGTCCAATCCGAGAATGAAGGGGTCCGTGATATCAGCAACGAATGCCGTATGATGGTAGGTGGCATTTCCAAACACTATTTCCAAGTCCACTTTACCCTCAATCTCAATTTTGTCACCTGTCACAGTCTGGAGACTTACGCGTGGCGACGTCCACAACAGTTTCAATCCAAATTCACGAGCCACATCTGTCCTAACGATTGTCATATTGGCTCCAGTGTCGACAATCAGTTTGCAAGGATTCCCATTTACATGTGCGTAAATGAAAAGTCCATCACTGCCACTACTAGAAGAGGAAATCTGCAGAGCTCTGGTGGTGTTGATTTCCTTCCCTCGCGTAGCTTGGCGAACTGGACAACTCCTTCGCAGGTGTCCTTCACTACTGCATTTCGAGCACTTCTGCTCTTGTTTCTTTTGGGCTGTTATACTGCTCAGATGTCTTGCCAAGTCACCGAGTTGTCTCTCAAGTTCAGCGAGGTGGGACGACCTGGAATCAGACTCATCAGCTTCCTGAGTCCGGATTAAATGGCGATCCACACGGGTTGCTTCTTGGGCGGCCTCGTATCTCATCGCATATACCAAAGCGGATTTCAGGTCGTTTACATTCGCCATCCGGAGGGCCTTCTGGATCTCAGGATTCCGAACTCCGTCAAAGAAGTAGTTGAGTGCCAGGTTGTCTCGAACATCCGCAGGACAGTCGCAAAAAGCAAGATGAGACAGTCTCTCGACGTCCGCCGCTAGCTCTTGCAGGGTTTCCCCGGTTTTCTGGAAACGGGACTTAAACTGGAGTCGGCTGAAATCTTTCTGGCACTTCTCGCCGAAGCGAAGCTCCAACGCAGATGTGAGGGCGGCGAAACCCAGGCGCTGGCTGTTCGGAAGGGTCTGAAGAATGTCCGCTGCGTCACCTCTCAGGGATGCTGCAAAATGGCAGGCCTTGGTAGCAGAGTCCCATCCGTTCGCTTCCGCCACTATCATGAACTGAGTTTTGTAAACCTGCCATGAAGTTTTCCCATCAAATGTGGCAAGTTTAATGGACGGTCGAGCAAACGATGTGGGAGCGCCAAACTGTACAAAGCTGCTTTCCGCGGTCGCCAATCTCCTTTCCATGTTTTTAATTTTCTCATCCACATGATTCTCAACTGTTGCGATACGGTTTTCTACTGTTTCAAATTTTTCATCAAAAGCATCAACTCGATACTCTATCTCATTAAATTTATTTTCCATCACAGTCTTTATAGACCGGGATCTGAAGGGGGTTGAGCATACATGGAAAGGCTGACGCAATATTATTTCTGATTATTGTTACAGGCACGATGGTGATTATGAAACCACATGTCGTCGCCTCCCTGGGTGGTCAACAACCCCGGGGGAGGGGGGAAAGCAGTGGGGGAGCCGTTTTCTAAAACACTCATAACTCGCGAACTATTTGAGATAAAACATTGAAAAAAGTGGCAATCGACGCAACAAAACAAGAGCTTTATAAAAGCTAAATATGACTATGGACCTATCTTTGTTAGTTTCTGAGTAAAATTCCATTTTTCGCAAACAAACAAAATTTTTGAACAAAATGCGCAAAACAAACTTTTTTTGACCAAAATAAATTCCAAATCAAAATTTTTTGATTTCTTTTTTCAAATAAAGTTTAAAATATCATTATTCAGATTGTTAAAATCATTTAAGTACTGTTAACGCGTTGAAAAACAAAATGACAGTAGCAAGCTCGAACACGATTTGCATTATAGTTCAGGATCTGAAGGGGTATTTTGAGCATGCATGGAAGACCTGATGCAAACTTAGTTCTGATTAATGTCACAGGCACTATAGTGATTATGAAACCACACGTCTTCGCCCCCCTGGATGGTCGACAACCCCGGGGTAGGGGGGAAAGCAGTGGGGGGGAGCCGTTTGCTAAAACACTCATAACTCGCGAACTATTTGAAATAAAACACTGAAAAAAGTGGCATTCGACGCAACAAAACAGGGGCTTTATAAAAGCTAAATATGACTATGATCATATCTTTGTTAATTTCTGAGTATAAATTCTATTTTTCGCAAACAAGCAAAAAATTTGAATAAAATCGCATTTTTTTTTTTCAAATTATCAAAATTATTTAACTGTTTAAGGAACCAATAAAATCTGGAATATCATTATCCAGTTAGTTTAAAATTACTTAAATATTATCAAAGCGTTGAAAAGTGAAATAAAAGCAAGCTCAAAAAGCATTTAAGGTAATTCACAAAAGGAAAAAAAAAAAAAAACAAGTTTGCGGGATGTACCTTGAAGACTCGACGTAAACCAAAGTAAATTTTGTGGTTCTCCTGTTTTGGCGGTTTTATTTCGTAATATTATCAAAACAATGTCCCAGTTAAGTAATTATTTAACCTTTGCCGCATTATAGCTGCTTAGTATGGGTCACAATGGCACTTTTTTAAAAATTAAAACATTCAAGTTTGCAAGTACGAAGTAATTACGGAAAGGATAAATGATCAGGATAACTCTTTTGCAGATTTTATACCTGAGTTATGAAACATAGTGAGCGAGGCTCTTGCCACATAAGCAGCATCAAAATTTCAGTGGAACGTTAAAGAAAATGTGAATAGTCTCTTATCCAGAGAAGTCCTGCAATGGCAATGTCTTCAATAGTGACTGCAAAACAGCAAAAGGAAACCAAAAAACATTTAACCTGGGAAACGTTAGCTCAAAAGTGATGTTAGTACATCTAAATCATTCCCATACAATAAGCACAATGCTAGGTTAGGTTCATCAGAATGGTTCACTGAAGCAAAGCGCGAGGTCCGATTTCGCGAATGTAATTGAAAATGATACTTCTTGCAGCAAAACTCTGGAAGAAGCACCCTATTTTAAGAACAAAGTTCAAGTTATCGATGGAATGACTCTGGTCCATAATGTCCCAAACACTACTTTCAAATGTAGCAAAGATTTTGCAGGTTTCCAAATAAAAAATAATAAAATTTTCTCTCCAATAGTCAAACTACAAGAGTGGACCTTAAACACGATCGGTACATCTCACTGTCGTTTTCATAACTTGAAAACCAGAAGTTCCAGAAAATACATTACACACACACACAATAATTTCTTGTCATTTCCATCAGAAATAAATATAATATCAGCTCTTTACCATGCTCCTGCAATTCTTCCCAACATGTGCTAAGAAGTATTGCTCAACTCTACTATTGAATCAATTCCCCTGTACCTTAGCAGTGCCTTTAGATGTAACCAAGTTTGGGTTTCACTTGAATGAAAATAAAACAATAAAGCCCCACACCTTATGATGCAGCCAATGTTACCAGAGAGTTTAATTCCACCCTGCGCAGGCAAGAACTGTAAATAATCTTGTAATTTTTTAATTAATAATTCATTTTGCTGTAAATACTGTGCTTTTAAGGATAAAGCAAAAACCCATAAGCTACAAAATACTTGGAAGAGAACGATTCAATAGAACAATTACAAGTCAACAAAAAAGAGTATGATCCAGCTTTCAGAATTTTTGATATATTAGTGCTTTATGTATGCATATTGATGTTCTACAATTATTTTTTAATACGCATTATTTTACTAATTTTATTTAATTAGTTTTTTTAGAACTCTAGTGTATAATTTTATATTTATATTCGTTTTCATAAAAGCTCAAGCGTCTCATTTTTTATATTTATTTAGTACATATCATTTTTTGTATCATTGTTCTTAGTTGAGTAAATTATAAAAAGCAATATCCGCAAAACAATACCCGCAATATTCTTTTTTGCAAATTGAAAACATAAATTAATAGAAATAAATTAAAATTATATTTGAATTAAAACTACTCTGGGCCTGGTTCCCTAGTTCCTCTCAAATTTAAAGCAGTATATAACAAAATTAAAGCCATAGTTGAATACTTTGCATTAAAATAAGTTTGTAAACTGAAGAATGAATAGTTCGTCATAAGGATAATAAGGCTATTTTTTTCTCCTTAACATACTGCCGTTTTATTCAATGCGCTAACTTAGGCAAGTGCTTGCATTTTCGATTTCGCTTTTTAACGCTCACGTTGGTAATAATTAAGTAGTTTTAAACAAACTGAATAATGAAGTTTCACGTTTTATTGATTCCCTAAACGGTTAATAATTTTAAAAAAGAACTTATCTTTCAAAAAAAAAAGCTTTTCGTATTTTATTCAAAATTTTTGCATGGCTGCTAAAAAAGGAATTTTAACTAAAAACCAACAAAGATAGAACCATAAACATGTTTAGGTTTTTCAAGCCCTTGTTCTGTTGCATCTTTTGCCACTTTTTTCAGTGTTTTATTTCAAATAGTTCGCGAGTTATGAGTGTTTTAGCAAACGGCTTCCCCCACTGCTTTCCCCCCTACCCCGGGGTTGTCGACCATCCAGAGGGGCGAAGACATGTGGTTTCATAATCACTATAGTGCCTGTGACATTAATCAGAACTAAGTTTGCATCAGGTCTTCCATGCATGCTCAAAATACCCCTTCAGATCCTGAACTATAATGCAAATCGTGTTCGAGCTTGCTACTGTCATTTTGTTTTTCAACGCGTTAACAGTACTTAAATGATTTTAACAATCTGAATAATGATATTTTAAACTTTATTTGAAAAAAGAAATCAAAAAATTTTGATTTGGAATTTATTTTGGTCAAAAAAAGTTTGTTTTGCGCATTTTGTTCAAAAATTTTGCTTGTTTGCGAAAAATGGAATTTTACTCAGAAACCAACAAAGATAGGTCCATAGTCATATTTAGCTTTTATAAAGCTCTTGTTTTGTTGCGTCGATTGCCACTTTTTTCAATGTTTTATCTCAAATAGTTCGCGAGTTATGAGTGTTTTAGAAAACGGCTCCCCCACTGCTTTCCCCCCTCCCCCGGGGTTGTCGACCACCCAGGGGGGCGACGACATGTGGTTTCATAATCACCATCGTGCCTGTAACAATAATCAGAAATAATATTGCGTCAGCCTTTCCATGTATGCTCAACCCCCTTCAGATCCTGGACTATGCAATAAGTACCAAAGGAAAGAATGCTTACAAATTCGATTTTCATCTCTAACATGTTGCAAGGCTGTGTTGACTTAGGTTCGCGCATTTTTGCCGAAGGTCAAGCACATATAGCTTTAAGCCGAGTTAGGTCCCTAGAGGGACTAAATCAGTAGTTTAGACCACCACAAGTTACTTAATAAACCTCACGATACTAACTCTATCAATGAAATGACAAGGTTGCGAAATGTACCGTCTTATAATCATAATAACTGAGTCAATGAAAGTTAACTAAAAAGTGTAAAATAAAAAATTATTAAATAAAAACAAAAAACCAAACTGCGTAAAAACCAAAAAAAATAAAAAGGAAAATGTATAAGCCCAGTAGTTTAGAATGTATTAAGTAACTACTGAATAACTACACCGTTTAAATAGTTTTATAACCGTACACAGATAGGACAATTCATAAATTCAAAAGCAGAATGGAAGGATCAACAGTCGGAGCCCATTCCTTTCTGATTCAAGGAACCCCGTAAAATTTGAATGGGCCCCGACTGTTGATCCTTCTATTCTGCGTTTGAATTTATGAATTGTCTTATCTGTGTAAGGGGTTATAAAACTATTTAAACGGTGTAGTTATTCAGTAGTTACTTAATACATTCTAAACTACTGGGCTTATACATTTTCCTTTTTAGTTTTTTGGTTTTTACGCAGTCTGGTTTTTTGTTTTTATTTAATAATTTTTTTTAGTTTTTTTTAGTTTTTACGTAGTCGGATTTTTTGTTTTTATTTAATAATTTTTATTAAAATTGAAATTCAATAACGCAATCGTAGACGATTTTAAATACTGTTAGAGGAGTAGAAGGTATTGGAGATCTCCCTCAAAAAATTTTCTGAATTGAAGCTTTTACAATGAAATTTTTGACGATCTCCCGTAATATTTGGAGAACGACAGTTTCGGGATCCCTCATCGACTTTTTTTTAAAATTAAAGTCCAAAAGACGAAATTTCTTCAACCTTTTGAATGATGATGAATGATTCATTGAGAGGTCGTTTCTCGGAGGTTACGTGGGGAGCACTCTCACGGTTTTTCGAAATTGCCGTCCTAAATACTTAGGTGTAGGCCATCTTTAATGACGTTAGGGTAAGGGAAGGAGTTTGAGAACGTTTTCCCGGGATTTTTTCAAAAACCCTAAGTTTTAAAAACTCACTTCCAGGCCAGCTTTGGGGACGTAAAAGAAAGCGTTTGGAGTTCCCCACTCTTCCTTTCAGTTTGGCTACGTCCCTCCTATCTTCATTTTAAATTTCAATAATTGATCAACATATTGTGGTAATATTTGTTTCCAATATTTTTTGCCAAACACGATTATTTGCTTGGATTTTCCATAATTAAGTTTTCAATTTTCCGCCTTATACTTTTGTTTTCTTGCAATACAAGTGTTTGTGGCCTGAGAAAAAGGACTTTTAACATTTTGAACGGATGTGGTAGTTTTCTGCGATACCTTAGGTCTTTATTCCACTTCATTTTATTTTAAATATGCCACCTGCATCTGTTGATCAAGCTTTGATTTACTTACGATTTTTACATTCAAACCTTTTGGTGTGAGTATTCATTATATAATACTTTGAATCTCTCTTTGCATTTAACTGTTTTTTTTCCTCTATCTCTCTATTTCAAATTTATTTCGACGACCCATAAATTTTTCTCCACCTAGCAATGATTTTCAAGACAACATTTTTCATCAAAAAAAAAAAACATATGGGAATGGTTCGGCGAGCCCTATCCCATGGGCTGTCTTATCTATGTGTTTTTTTTTTTTTTTTTTTTTTTTTTTTTTTTTTTGCAGAACCATGAAGCATGTTTTTTTATAACCAGAGCCGCCGAGAGACAAGGCGTGCAACATGTTAGTTTGGTCGCCTCCTCCCTCCCATTATTCAAATTTTACTCTATGCACAATACTTTAATTCGAGCCGGAGCCCATAGTTTCCGACTAGGCAGACATACGGCTCTGCGGCCTAGTGAAGAGTGTACTGTACTGAATACTTTTTCTTGTGTTAATAAAAATGTCTGAAGTGTACTTTTCCGCGGCTCTTACTTAGATACTCTTGATAAAAGAGAATCATGGATGTTCCTAAATTGTATTTTAAAATTACGTTTTCTGTTCAAATTTTGCAGAAAATACTTTTTGTCACCATTATTTCACTTGTTCATTTATAGTTACTATTTTAATTTTTTAAAACAACGAAGAGTTTTCCTTTTTCATCGTCAGTTGCATCGCTAAAATGAAATTGTCGGTCGCACTTCTGAAAAACGGGGGGGGGGGGGGAGGGGTTGCTACGGCGACGGCCCTGAAGAGTACGCCGCGGAAAAAGTATTATTAATGCATCTATTTCTTGTTAAATGAGTTTAAATATTTTTTTTATTCCAAATTTCAAAAATTTAAATTTCATGCTCTAAAGAAAAAAAACTTCTGGAAAAAAAATCCCCCCCCCCCATTTTTGATGGCGCAACTTGCGGCATAATTCCCCCCCCTGTGGGCACCCCTGCCCCCCCCCTTTCAAAGTTTAATTGAACACTGAAGACTCCGCGTAGCTGTCCGTAAAGAATAATTAAGGTTATTTCAAGTTACAAATCTGTTTTATTGGAAAAAACACTGAAAATAGTGTCCTCTGAATTCGGTCTCTGTATTGAATTAGACTTACAGATCGGTCATTGTACCGAAAGGAAATTAACATGGAGTTCATAGGGACAAAGTTGGAGCTTTTACCGGTGGTCGTTATAATGGAATGGTGTTTATAACGTGTGGTCAGGGCCGTCCCAAAGGGGGAGGGGGCGAGCGGGGCAATCGCCCCGGGCGACACGAAATGAGGGGGCGCCGCAAGGCGCCCCTCGTTTCGACGGAACACAACGACACTCACACGAAATGATTGTATAAAATTAGGGGCGCCTTACGGCGCCCCTTCATTTCAGGTATCATAGACACACAAAATAGAGAACCATTGCAATTTGATTCTCTATTTTGTCCTTGGCACGAAAATAGTCCTGTTTCTCAGTCTCCAAAACATTCGTTTCCTTTGTATCATTGAAACAGATACAATTTCTGAGAATATAACTGTTTAGAATCAAACAAAATGCACTTCTCATTTGTCTAGTTCTCACCAAATTTGCTTGAGTTCTGCCCCTGCATGCAGTGACGTAACCAGAAAATTTTTTAAATAAAAAAAAATATATTGATCGATAGAAAAAAAGGTCAAAAGGTGTCCGGTCAAAATTTTGAAATTTTTAGTTTTAAAAATGCAATTTTAGCCTTAAAACGCGATTATAGTCCGTGTTTATTTACGTTAGGGTGAGAGAGGGAGCTCAGACAGTTTCCGATCGATTATTTTTTTAAATAGATTGAAATCAATTCCTGCAAGTTTTCGAAATTGAAGTTTCAAAAACGCAACTTTTGACAAACTTTGAAGATTTTATGAATAGGAGGATCTGGAGTATTTCCCATTAAAATCGTTCAAAACTATGGTTCAAAAAATTTCAGTAGTGTTTTACTTTCAGGGGCTATCACACTTAAACTTTTTATGAGTGTCGTTTGAAAAACGCATTGCTTGTGATATTAAAGAAAGGCGGCATGATGGAGGCCCTTACACGAATATTTTCTTAAACTCAAGTCTTAAAAGCAATGTGTAAGGCCATATTATGTAATATTAGAGCAGTGACTTTTCGAAATTACAGCTCCAAAAATGCAATTCTGAGCGATTTTCGGTGTTGTTGAGTATTTGTGGGCTTCTCCTTAAAACTTACAAATATTTGATGCAAAAGAATAATATCTTTGTTTATAACATATAAGAAAGCTGATATTAAATTGGTACAACTAAAACCAAAAAACTCTTGAAATAATCATTGGATGAGTCCAGATCGAAATTTATTTTTGGATTAATTTTCTTCGATAAAAACATTTTCTATTTATAATCAGCAAATTATTTATTCATGTTCTTAGTTTGAACAATATGAATAACCAAGTCAGTTTTAATTGTTTGTTTTTTATCTAGTGGGATAACATTTTACTAGATAAATATTTGGATTGTTAACATTTCTATTTTTCGAAAAGTTTTTGGGGCATTAATGTTTTACTATTAAAAACAGATTCATTGCTTGCGTTTAAATTTGCATGATGCATAGCCCTTTGATTGTTCTGTTTATCAAGATGTAAAAAAATCATGTATGTATTATGCACTAGGGTTATAACTAATTTGATTTTTCTGTGTGTAATGGGGAGGGGCGACAGGAAACTTTCGCCCCGGGCGCCGTCAGCTCTTCGGACGGCCCTGCGTGTGGTCGTTATAATGAGCGTCAACTGTATTGTTAAATGTTGATATATTTAATGTTGTTACCCTAGCAATATGCTGAGTTGAGTCCAGCACAACAGGCTGCATATACATGGGCATTAATTATAGCTGCCATTGTGATATCTTATGCAAGACCAAACAGATAAGGCAGAGATGTAGCAATTCCATGTCATATCAATCACCTTCTTAAAACCTCGCCTTTTTCGGTTTCAATAAAATTTGGTATGAAGAAAATATATGCAAACATAAGTTATCAAGCCAATTTTTAGATTTCTATTTTGAAAATTGCCCAAAATACAAGGCTGCAAGAGAACTGAAAATGTGCAAAAAAGAAAAGTGTCTTTCAAATGACAGTAAATTCTCTCCTAATTGTAATAGAAAAAAAAAGTTGTGTAACTAAGGAGTAGAGCTTTTTTTTTTTTTGATATCTTACATGAGATTCTTACGACAGAGTGGGTAGTTTCAACGCCAGTCACCGCAATTTTTGACCATAGATGTCTTCCCCCCCCCCCCCCCACTCTTTAGAAATTTTTGTAAAAAAAAAAATATATATTGCTCTGACACTATTCTTCCACTGTAAATTCGCACCACAACAGCACGGCACTGCAAAAAAAAAAAAAAAAAAGAATGTTTACATATTTTCCACAGACAGTTTACATTATTTCCGTTGTAATACAGGGCTCAATCATAGCCCTCTTATATCTCCTATATTTTCAATATGCAATTTGTCAGATATTCTCCTGTATTTTGTACTAACTCCTAAGTTTTTACTTCCTTTTACAAAAAAGGAAGTATTGTATTCGCGAAAAAATTTTCACTCAAAAATCTACCTTAATTTCCATTTTTCTCACCCCCGAATGAATGTTGAGTTTTTTTTTTTTTTTTTTTTTTTTTTTTTTTCGACCCGACCACACATCCATATATACCTAAGAACGTATAGACGCCCGAAATATCCATTTTGACGTTTCCCGAGTTAATTACAACGAGTTTTCTCGTGACGTCTGTATGTTGCATAACTCAGGAATGGTATGTCTTAGAAAGTTGAAATTTGGTACGTAGACTCCTAGTGGGATCTAGTTGTGCACCTCCCCTTTTGGTTGCATTGCAGTGTTTCTAAAGGGGTCTTTTGCACCTTTTTTGGGGGAAATCATTGTTAATTTCGATGCAAACTCAAGTGGTGTTATAATTTGGCGATATATCACCAGTCTTTTGTTCGCCAACTTGTGACAAATTTGGCGATTCTTTTTATTTTTTTTTAAATCTAAATTCAATATGGCCACTGTTGGTGATATTTAGAGAGTTAACTATTGAATCACATTAAAATTGCAATAATGGAAGAAATAACATTAAATTCGTGTAAAAGTCATGTGATGCACACATCAGCTCGTTTTCATTGGATGTTAGATACTACCCAAAAATGGAAAACTTTTGAGGAATTTTTTTCTGCTTCCTCCCTTGCAATGTGCAATCGTACGCTTTCTAAAAAATTAAAAAGTAGTTTTACTTTATTTTTTCTTTACATCTGTAATGTTGGCATAGATATTAAACTTCTGTTTTTTTTTTTTTTATTATTATTTATGAAATACTTGCAACTTTGAACTTATTTTAAGTGCATCAAAGAACACTTTCTCTTAATGAATTTACTTTGTAACTTTAGTATTATGACTAACATCTTAACTTTAAGTGGAATGCTGTAAAGATTTTGAAAACTTTTACTTTTGTCATATATAATCTTGTATATTGTTCAAATACTCTGTGTTTGAGCCACATGGTGACAAATTTGTAAGATTATGAGATCATGCTCATTTTCTGATTGGGAACTGCAGAAAAAAATCTTGCTTTTCCTTCGAAAGAAAAAGTTTTTTTTTTTTCCAGAAAAAAATTAAATTATATTTTTTTACACATTAAAATGTAATATAACAGCTACAGTTTCTTACCAAACATAAAACATGCTCAATATTTAACGATATATGCAATCTATATTTTTTTTTATCTATGTCTTATCCATGCTTTTTAATGGGATAAAAAGCCTGTTACATGCATTTATATACATGCGTAGGATTTTAAAAGCATTCCTTCTTGTCATTTCACTTACAGCACAAACAAGGAATATGAGAACCATAGGGACTTTCTTGAGAAACCCCATAGTAGTGCTCGACGAATTGTCTCTGTACACAAAGTTGTGGAGCTCTGTTACAACACTAACTGTTTTGGTTTTGAATTGCTTTTGACATGCAGGGTTGATAGCAAATGCAGAATCAGAAGAATACTTCAACGAAGAAGGAAGAAGCCATCGACCCAGAAAAACTAAAAACTTTGCTAAAGATCGCAAATGAAAAGGGGTGCAGCGTCAATGGCATTAATCAGTACGTCAACATTGATAACCACATCGCAATTGGCTCTCATCAGACTAAAAACCTTGACTTCTGAATGTCTAAAAGAAAAACAGTAGTTCAAGTGAGGATAGCGATGTCGAGCAAGGACAATCCAGCGAGACGAACAAAATCTAATACCTGGAGAAAGTTCATCAGTATTAAACATTCATTCAAGGTACAGCAGAAGCAGCATTTAAAGCTTGAAAAGCATGTTACAAGAGAGAGTTATTCCCAGTCACCAACAACTGCATTAATCAACATTGATGGATTATTGTACTGTACGGTATAATATTATGTAGTGTAAGTAAGAGAAAATAAAACATGGTAACTACAGTGGTGGACAAAAGTATAGACTCATTTTTTTTTCTTTTGTTTCGATTACAACATGACTCAGTTTAAATTATTTTCATTGAAGTAAAGATGAATAGTTGAAGAAATAGTTCTAAAATTAGTACATCTTATCAGTTAAATTAAAAAATTCATAAAATTAGAAAATTTGCAAATTTAATATCTTATCATTACGTGAAACCTGGACAAAAGTATAAACTCAGAGGTAAAAAATCCAGGAATATAAGAAAGTTTCGTTCCAAAATGTTAATTTAACGCCATAGAATGAATAAATGCTGCCACCAGTGATTGCTAAAAGTTTTGTTTTTGGAAATTAATGAGAAACATATAAATGCACCCAGGGGCGTAGCTAAGGGGGGGGGGGTTGGGGACAACCCCCCCCCCCCGAAATGTTTGTCCCAAAAAAAAGGAGAGAGAGAGAGAGAGAAAGAAAGAAAAGAGAAGAGAAAAAAAAGAAAAAAAATCAAAAAAATTTTTTTTTCTGAATAACAGTGGTCAAAAATTCACTTCGCTCTCCCCCCCCCCCCTTCCAGTGCCATTGAAAATCAGCTAAATGAGTGACCCTCAAGCGTAAAGACGCCTCACTCCTCACTGTGCTGCAACATTTTTTTGATAATTGAGTGAAATTTCACACTTCGCTTTAGAAATGAGATTGATTTATTAAATCCACGTATATGCAGCCTTTTTTTGTCATAGATTCTGAAAATTGTTAAGTATGTTCAATTTTATGAGCGGCGCAGTGGGAATATTACATACAGTTGAATCTGTATGTTTCGAATTTCACAGGAAGGAAAAAAATCGAGATAAAGAGGTTTTAAGATACGGGGACTTTAAGAAACTTTATAGAAATTTGGAATATGATGGTGAAAATTTGAAATCGATACCATAGACCACATGCCTCTTGATCAAAATTCCTCTGTATTAGTTTTGTTAGGTCTTTGTTCTATTATTACATTATTATGTGCTTTATTGCCAGTTTAAAGAAACTTTGAGCATATATTTTTGAAGAAAACGTCTTTTATTGCTTTTTAGTGCCTGATTTTTTCTTTTTCTTGTTTTTTGATTAATTATTTATCCTCTTGAGGTTAGCAATTGCTGCAAATCTAACCTGGCCAATATTCTAGGATTTTCCTTTTTTCTTTACTTGAAAAAATCTTAAACTTCCCTCCTACCATCTTGGTTTTCTTTAAGGAATCATAATTTTAAGAAAGATAGCGATCACAGAACAGTACTAAACCAGATAACAGAGCAAAATGGCTTTTAACTTGAATGACCTTTAACCATGAACTTGAAATACTCATCCATAAGGCAACTAATACTCAACCTGTGAATTTCACCCCTTTACTCTTCTTCCAAGAAAGTGCTCGAAACGACTGTCCTTTCCTTAATTTTCCTAAAAAACCTATTCGTGGAACGCATTTCTCCTTTTTTTGCCCCCTCGGCCCTTTCTATTTCGAGTTGAAGAAAATGCTTTTGCTTGCTGCTTTGAAGATCATTGGGCTTCGAATCCGAAAATGATAGCATAGCCGGAATTCGAGACATAAGGTTTTTGTTGGCGTTGTGCTGTGATAGTCAAAACGGCCTTTGCTAACCAGAAAATCCACCGCAATCACATCGATTTGTCGAAAATGTCAGCCAGTATTTACTGCGTATTCTTTAAAAAACGTTTAGTCTGAACTATTTAGAATAGTATATTCTAAGTGAACGTTGTTGTATAATGAAGAGAGCAAAACCGATAACAAGCTTTTCAAACCTCCCCCCCCCCCCACCCCCAAAAAAAATGTAAATGACGAAAATGGTTGCTCTAAAAAGAGAAAGTTAACGTCCTCTGAAGAAAACGAAGTACAGTCTGCTGAAGCAGCATTAATTCCATCGAACCCTTCTGAAGGAAATTTTATTTTAATTTAAAAGAAAAACTGCATAGCATTACAGGAATAAAATGTTTAAAAACGAAATGAATCTAGACTGTTCTGTACTATTTCTGTTAGCTTGGTTCGCATTAAAAAGTAGAAAATAAACAAGACTTCTGTTTATAACACTCGAAAATTGTTGTTGCTCTCTCAAATAGATATTTATATAAATTTAAAGCAGGTAATAAAATTAAAAATAAAAACTTGAAAGGAGAACAGATAGTATGCAGCTTTGTGCAAATAACTTTCTACCGCCTATATTTCTTCCCTCTTTTTTAATTCAAATTTTATTAACTGCTTTAAAACTAGCATAAATGTAAATACATATAAAAAGCAACATATAAATATAACGATATGAAAAGTCATTTCATTTTTTGCAGGTTATAATCAAGAAGTCTTTTTTTATTTTATTTCATGCTTTTAGTGCGAACCAAGTTAGTAAAAATAGTCTGACCACCGATGAGATTGAAAGTCAAACATCCAGTTCACAGGCGGAAATGGATCCATCTATTAGCTTTCAGGGATGCCAGCTTTTGTAGATGTGTGTTAGCCTCTAAATTAAGCAGTCACACTGAAATGAACGGAACACGCTCATCAGATATTTGATTTTCCCCCTGATTTGGATAGACTGGTTTTGACTAGACCTGTTGCTAGAAAGTTTCACTTTAAATTAAATGGAGAAAAAGGAAAAAAAAGTTAAATTTTCCAAAACATTACAAAAAATAAATTAAAAAAAAATTCTTTGATTTTGTTTTGTTTGACACAAGTATCGAACTTGGGGCACCCCATTCCAAAGTATGTAAAAGTTCACACACACACACACACACACACACACATATATATATATATATATATATATATATATATATATATATATAAAATAAAAGAAGTAACCCCCCCCCCCCCCGAAAGTCGGGTTTAGCTACGCCTCTGAATGCACCGCTGGACAAAATTATAAACTCTTTTTTTTTTTTTTCATTTTTTCAATCATAATTTAACTCAGTTAAAAAACTTTTTGTTCCAGTAAAGATAAATAACTGACTAAATAGTCCTAAATTCAGTATAACTCATAAACTTTATAAAATAAATAATTTAATTTAAAAAATCTCAACTTTAATATCTTTATAATGCCTGGACAAAAGTATCAACTCAAAAATAAGAAACTCTGAAGTTTGGTAGAATTTTATTCAAATATGTAATCATTTAATAACCAAAAATGAACTGATGCTGAATTACAAAATTAAAAACTTAAAATACTGCATAAACACAATTATAAGCTGACAAAATTTTAATTTTTTTTTCGAGTTTAATTAAGTTACATTTGCAATTACTTCAGTAAAACAAAAGCATAGACTTAGGAAAATGTAATTTTGCTATTAACAAGGATAAATTGAAAAAAAAAATCAATATTTGAAACGTTTTAAAAATTAACACTGCATTAAATCTAGCCATTAGTGTAAACAACAAACTTTTAAAAACGAGTTGGACCCCCAATTTTCTGAATTACCTCGAATATGCGACTGGGCATGTAGATTTCACAAGAGTTTCCAACAGCTGCAGTGACATATAGTTGCATGCTGAAAGTATTGCCCTTTTTAATTCCCCTGTGGTTTGGTACTGGTGCCGATCATGATAAACTTTGCGAACCGTGGTCCCCCAAAGATTTTCAATCGGATTAAGATCCGGACTACGAGCTGGTCATTTGATTACTTTGATACCCCAGCGCTTGAATCATTCTTTTGTACTTTTCGCTGTGTGTACACTCGCGTTATCTTGCTAAAATGACCAGTTACCTCCAGGAATCAGATGAGCAAAAGGTAAGATATGATCTTCCAGTATTAATTGGTAATCTTCAGCGTTCTATCTTCCATTAAGAAATGCCAATCCTGCTTTACCATGCTGAAAGAGTTATTTATCTTTACTGGAACAAAAAATTTTTTAACTGAGTTAAATTATGATTGAAAAAATGAAAAAAAAATGAGTTTATAATTTTGTCCAGCAGTGCATTTATATGTTTCTCATAAATTTCCAAAAACCAAACTTTTAGCAATCACTGATGGCAACATTTATTCATTCTATGGCGTTAAATTAACATTTTCGAACGAAATTTTCTCGTAATCCTGGATTTTTTACCTTTGAGTTTATATTTTTGTCCAGGTTTCACGTAATAATAAAATATTAAATTTGAAAATTTTCTAATTTTATGAATTTTTTAATTTAACTGATAAGATGTACTAATTTTAGAACTATTTCTTCAACTATTCATCTTTACTTCAATGAAAATAATTTAAACTGAGTCATGTTGCCCTTTTATGCGAAAATATCTTGCATTCAGTTGAATTTTGACGTCTTGAATTCAAATCATGGTTGCGATAAAAGCCCAATGAGTAGGGATTCTATCGCAATTCGTGACTAGAAAAAACTGTTTTTCTTTTTTAAGCTTCTACTGATTTATAGGTTTGTTGATTTTCTCTTTGAAATCTACAGCTGTTCATAAAAATATTTCATTTTCTAAGGCGTTTGTTTCTTGCTTTTTTTTCCCCTCAACTGTCCCACACTCCACCTTCACAATATCACCAAAAGTATTGGGGCACTTTCAGAAATTCACATTTTTACCTATTTCTCGAGAAATAAGAGACCAATTGTTCTGTAACTCTTGTCACATAAAAGGTATGCTCCTTTGTTAGCTGTCATTTTCCAATTAAAAGTAGTTTCACCCCATGCATTTAGGGCACGAAGTAGAGAAAACAAAAAAAAAGTTTTGATCATCCTTCATCATAAATAGCTGGGAATAAGCTATAGTTTTCGGAAATAAGTTTACAAACAATGTTGGATTTATTTTTATATTTTCGAGAAAGTATCACTTATATTGACGAAGATTTAAGCATTTCTTTCAAACATGCAAACTTTATTTAAAGATTCTTTTTTAAACTCATAACTAAACTTTCGGAAAATTTGACAGCATACAAGAGACATACCAAATTTAAAACATTGAAAATATGATGAAACATGAACCTTTAATTAATTAAGGTTCAAGCAATTAATTTTTCGCTGCACATGCATGAAAGATAGCAATTTATAATCTTCATAATCAGGGCTGTGGAGTCGGAGTTGGGCTGATTTTGGGGTAAAGGTGTCGGAGTCGTTAGAAAATATTCCGACTCTGAACTTCTTCATTTCTTTCATTTTCACCGACTGTCCTTGCATTTTTTTTTAAAACTGACCACCAGTTGTTTCGATTACGTGTATAAAAAGCTACTAATGAGAAAATAACTGCCATTATGGCAATCAGCTGGCTTGAGTGCTTACCAAACTTTCTGTAGCCGTCCCCGAGTTTGCTAGCTTTTTAACTTGACAAATAGCAACTGTCAGCAAACGATTTTATTGCCTAACATTTTCACGTAATCACTTTTAAATAAAAATAGAAATATAGTTTGTTCGATCTCAATTATAAAATAATAAAAGGAATGTAACAATTTAGTAAGTCGAGGCCTGCAGCTCAGGGGGAAACTTATAAGAGTGTTCGACAAATTCAAATAAGTTCTGGCGCCAAAGTACGAATCCAAAAGATCCGATGAAATAAATCTATTTTTTTTTTTTTAATTATAATTAGGCTATTTCTGTAAGCTTGGCTACCACTAAAAAGGATAGATCAAACTAAGTGTAAATGATTTCTTGGTTACAACACTCAATAACTGCAGTTAGTCTTAAAATCTTCATATTAAGGTTAATTCTAAAGCAGCCAATAAAATTTTAATTAAAAATTTAGCGAAGAAGAAATATAGGTATAGTAAGAGCTAGTCATACAAAGCTGTATACTGCAGCATTTTGTGTAAAATTTGCTCCTGACGTATATGTACCCGGCCTCTCTTCGCAATGTTGTGCCCTACTTTTTTTTTTTTTTTTAATTTTATTGATGAAATGTAATTTCAAGTATATTCGGGAAAATTTTCAGAATTAAAGTACAGCAAAAACCCTCTGATGCAGACACTAACGGGACAAAATTTTTTGTTCGCAATAGAGGGGTGTCGCAAGGACTTATCCATTTTTTTCAATTCAAAAAATTTAAAATATTTCATTTTTTAAAAACCCTAAGTTTTTTCTCTTAGCTTTTTTTTTACTTAGTTTCATTTATTTATTTAATTAGTTATTTATTTTTTGCACATATTACAAAACCGTCTTTTGTGCATATGTAATCGCTAATTTTGGCCCCTTTTGACGTTTAGTGCATATAAACGGTTTTTTTAAAAAAATGCATATTACTGCGTTTTAATTTTTTTTTTCACTTCTTTCTATAACTTAAGTTATAACAAAAAAGAAAAGAAAAAAAAAAGAGCAAATATTCTTTTCGTTTTCAGCGCTTTTTTTTTTTTTTTTTTTTTTTGTAGCTTTTAGTAAATATTTTAAGTATTTTTAGTGCATATATATACATGCATTTCTTCATGATTTTTAGTGCACATAGTCCAGGCTTTAATCATTTTCCTTGTCTTTTTTTCCTGTGAAACTTGGTGAGAGTTTTCTTCACTATTTGCAATTTTTATTTTATTACATGTCAGTTTTAGGAATTGCAAGACAATCTGATAAAACAAATTTCCACTTCAGAAGGAGCAATTCAACGAATATTTGTTTCTGTAAATGTGCTCAATTTAAAATAATTTTTGTTACGTGATATTCATGCCTCGTTGCGCGTTTCTAAATTTAAAAGTTTCTTACTCAATATGAAACTTTATAATATTTTTCTTAGAGTGATTTTGTGTACATTTAAATGATTAAGAAATGTTTTCATTACTTTTTTTTTTTTGTATTTTCCAATCAAAATTTTTGTTTTTTTCTAATATGTGCACTGTGTCATTCTTTTGATCTGTTACATTTTTATGAGAGCGATATAATAAACCAGGAGTGTTTTTTAAAACTCATATCGTCCCGCCGGTGGACGCATATAGGAATTTATTTGAGGAGGGGCGAGCAAGCCAAACATAAAGGTAACTTCGCAAATTGAAGTTATAAAATTATTCAGAATTGGTAGTTTTGAATTTATTTCTTGTGCAAGGGGGGGGGGTCATGTCTCACTCCTTAAACACGCCCTTGACCCCCTCCGAACTCTTAAAGTGCCCCGCCCCCTTAAATACGCCTCTGCCCCCCCCCCAACTTTCAAAGTGCCCCCCCCCCCCTCCCCGGAGCAAAAAGTCTGAAAGAAACACTGAAATGTATAAACTAGGATTACAGGATGTTAGTAAACTAGGCCGGGAAGGGGGGCATCATCACTTAGCGATCAGGGGGTACACGGCCCTCTTCTGGACTTCTGATTGCAGGGGTGCCCACAGGGGGGGATTATGGCGCAAGTTGCGCCATCAAAATTTTTGGGGGGGATTTTTTTTCAGAAGTTTTTTTTTCTTTAGAAAATGAATTTTTGAACTTTGGAATGAAAAAATGTTTTAATTCAGTCAGCAAGAAATAGATGCATTAATAATACTTTTTTCACGTACTCTTCAGGGCCATCGCCGTAGCACCCCTCCCCCCATTTTTTCAGAAGTGGGGCCGCAAATTTCATTTTAGCGATGCAACTAACGAAAAAAAAGAAAAATTCTTCGTTGTTTTTTAAAATTAAATTAGTTATTATAAATGAACAATCGAAATAATAGTGACAAAAAGTATTTTTGTAAAATTTGAATAGAAAATGTAATCTTAAAATACAATTTAGGAACATCCATGATTCTCTTTTATTAAGAGTATCTAAGTAAGGACCGCGGAAATGTAAGCTTCAAAAACTTTTACTAACGCAAAAAAAAAAAAAAAAAAAATTATGTGCAGTACAATTGACTACGCCGCAGAGTGGGTATGTCTGTCTAGTCGGAAAGTATGGGCTCGACTCAAAGTATTGTACATAGAGTAAAATTAGCAAAATGGGAGGGAGGACCGGTGACAAAACTAACATGGTGCACGCCTTGTCTCTCGGCGGCCCTGGTTATACAAAACCATGCTTCATATAGTTCTTCAGTTTAAAGAGAGAGACAGAGGGAAAAAATACCATAAATAGGGCAGCTTCATTAGGGCAGCCCATAGGATAGGGGTCGCCGAAACATTCCCATATGTTTTTTTTTTTTTTTGAAGAAAATTGTTGTCCGGAAAATAATTGCTAAGTGGAGAAAAATGTATAGGTCGCCCAAATAAATTTGAAATAAAGAGAGAGAGAAACAGTTAAATGCAAAGAGAGAGATTCAAGGTATTATAATGAATACTCACGCAAAAAATTCTAAATGTTTGAATGTAAAAATCGTAAGTAAATCAAAGCTTGATCAAGAGATGCAGGAGGCACATTTAAAATAAGATGAAGTGGAATATAGACCTAAGGTATTACTGAAAATTACCACTTCCGTTCAAAACGTTATAAGTCCTTTTTCTAAGGTCACAAACGTTTGTATTGCAGGTAAACAAAAATATTAGGAGGGAAATTGAAAACTTTATTATGGAAAATCCAAGCAAATAACCATGTTTGGCAAAGAAAAATTGGAAGAAAATATTACCACAATATGTTCATCAATAATTAATATTTACAATGAAGATAGGAGGGACGTAGCCAAACTGAAAGGAAAAGTGGGGAACTCCAAACCCTTCTTTTTACGTCCCCAAAGCTGGGCTGGAAGTGAGCTTTTAAAACTTAGGCTTTAAAAAAATCCCGGGAAAACGTTCTCAAACCCCATCTCTTACCATAACGTCATTAAAGATGGCCTACACCTGAGTATTTAGGACTGCAATTTCGAAAAACCGTGAGAGTGCTTGCTCCCAACTTAACCTTCGAGAAACACACTCTCCATTAATCATTAATCATCATTCAAGGTCGAATAAACTTCGTCTTTTGGGCAGTAATGTTAAAAAAAAACTCCCTTAGATTTCTCACAACTGTCGTCCTCCAAATATTACCGAAGATCCTCAAAAATTTCATTGTTGTTGTTTCATCTCCAAAACTTTCTACAGTATTTAAAATCGTCTACGATTGCGTTAATTGAATTTCAATTTTTTGAACATTTGACAGGGGAGGACACCGAATCTCTCCACCCATTAACATTACCTAAAATTTTTAAAACTGCAGTTTCAACACATCGAAAATTTTTCGAGATAATGCCCCCCTCCTCTCTCCCTTCAACATCATCGAAAAACATCTTAAATCTCACTTTTAGTGCTTCAATCACGAAACATTTCCGATCGCGATCCCTTTCAACCCCCCCCCCCCTCCCCTTTCATCGATGGTTAGCTTAAATTACGTTTTCGGAGCTTTACTTATAAAAAAACTGGCAGTGCACTAAATTTTAACAAAAAAAGTCTACAATCTCGTTTCTAATGCTTCAAAATTTCAAAACATTTCGGGGGGGGGGGCATCTCTCTTTTCCTTAATATCACAATAGATGGTCTAAAATTGCATTTTTTGAACTACAATTTTCAAATTTTTCCCGGGAATGAGCCCCCGGCTCCCCTTTACTTGTCATAATCAGAAATAATTCATAATTGGGAATGCGTCATTGAAGTTTACATTTTGAAAAATTATTGAACGATGACCCGATCTTCCTTCCTTAACATCACCATAGATTGTCTAAAACTGTTTTTCAAATAAGAATCTTGAAAATTCGAGGGGGGCAGCCCCCGGACTCCCTCTTATGAACATAAATATAACGTACGATTGTGTTGGGAACTTAAATCTGGAAAAAATATCGGGAGAGGCTATCCTGGACCTTCTCTCCCATTCCCCCCAAGCTTAAAATATAGTCTAAAACTGCGTTTTTATGTCTTCAATTTCAAAATAATGCAAGAAGGTAGCGCTCCGACACCCCCTAATTCTGACTGAATATTATTCTTACGATTAAATTTTTATTGCTAGCACTAAAAGGTCTAGTAATATGACTATATCTGCTAAACCAGAAGCCAAATCATCTCTCTCTGCGTATTGGAAAATGCGTTGGAAACAAGGGGCCGCCAAAATCGTATCCCCCCTCCAGTTTTTTTTTTTTTTTTTTTTTGACTAGCGACGGCTCTGGTACTCTTTCCAAAATTTAATGACCGTGTCTCTTTTTCAATGAGGGGAACATCACAGACGATATGGAGTTGGTGTCCGTTTCAAAACTGAATCAGAAAATTTGATTTCTTTTCAGTTTTTCATAAATCTTCTGGAAGAAGCACAATTTTGCATGATGAATACGTGTGACAGTGATGAGAGGGAGAATGGTCTAAAATGTTTTATTGTTTGTAATAATTCTAACCAGTATGCTCTAGTCTTTCATTGATTCATTTAACAATTGTTATGAACTAGGTTTGAAGTTTGCGGAAAACACATTTTTTCTCCCTCCAATCGACAATTAATATATTTTCTTCATTAACTAGCTTAAGCTTATGAAGAATTTTTCACACACACATTTCACTTTTACTCCCATCTTCTCTACCATTTTTAAACTGACTGTTTCAATTTATCATTAGATGATTTTTATTAAAACTTTCAGTGATGTTGGTTTTTGTTGATAGAAGTAGAACAGTCTATTCCTAAGGTGTTTAAATTATTTTTCGTAATTCATATTTACTTTCTTCTATATCTAATACGTGTAGAAGGATATTGGATTCGTTAAAACTCTCGAGCTCTGGTTTTCGATGTGTGCTCAATAGCTGAATCCATTTTTCAGGATTTCCGAAAAATATCTGTCACGGTGTGTGTGATCCATCTTTTTTGGCTATGCGACTTCAATTTTGGAAAACTGTAACATCCCGTACTGTAATGCCAGAATAACACCCTCTTTATCATCAGTCATCTAAAACTGAGTTTTTAGTACTGCAATTTTGAAAAATTTATAGGAGAGAGCCCCTGATTCCCCCCCCCCCTCTTTCTTTAACACGATCAAACACTAGCCTAGAAATGCGTTTTTGGAGTATCAATTTCAAAAAATTATCGGGGGAATGGCACAGAAATGCTATTTCCACTAACATTATCAAGATTTATGAAAACTGCGTTTTTAAAGCTACAAGTTCGAAAATTTAAGTGGAGCACCCCTCTCCCGACCCCTCTCCCCCACTCTCATCAACATTATTGAAAAATCGTCTTTAAATTGGTTTTCAGGGCTTCAATTTCGAGAAAATTTCGGCAGAGCTTCCGAAAACTTTTTTTTTTCTTAACATCACAAAGGTCGGCTATGATTGCGATTTTAGAGCTTCAATTTCAGAAAACGGCTTTTCCCCCAACCATAGATAGCGTTTTTAAGACTTTTAATTTTAAAAATTTCCCTGGGGCAAGCCCTAGGATATCTTCTTTCCTTAACATTACCACAGATAGTCTAAAACTGCAATCTTAGAACTAAAACTTTAAAACAAAGGAGAGCCCTCCTTAACACAACGTTGACTATCTACAGTTGCGCTTTTAAAGTTTCAATATTGGAAAATTACTGGGAAGGGAACACCAAACCATGTATCCCCCTAACATCACCAGAGATCGTCTAAAACTGTAGTTTTAAAACTACAATTTCGAAAATTTTCCGGGGGAGAAACCCCCGGACCCCCTATCAAAGTGGCAATAAATTTCCGTTTCAAGATTCATATTGTATACAGCTAGTAATGACTCCATCCCAAGCCAGAAAGTTGAATCCACTCTCCCTGTAACGATTCATACGTTAAAAAAAAAAAAAAAAAAAAGTGTAGCAAAATTCAGGGGTACCTAAAATTTGTTCACACAAGGACTACGTTGTAAAATTTGGGAAGGCAAGGTGGGTCACACAAACAACAATATTTCAGTTTGTTAGCGCTCCCCCCCCCCCCCTGAATTTGACTAGAAATTACACACTCTAAAAACTGTTATGTATCACCCCATTTGAAACCGGGAAAATTTTTGGGGGGGAATTTGCGCCATTGAGCTTGGGGGGGGGATGGGCACCCCTGGTCTGATTGCGCCGTTTTGGTGTGGTGCAGTTTAAAAACAGATAAATTATAAGTTGAAATTACTAATTGGTAGTTGACTACAATGATACAACTTTTGCATATAATTCATTACAATTGAATCGGTATTATACGAACTACATTTTATCATCATTTGAAAAATAAGATATAGATTTTTTGAAAAACAATTAAAAAAAATCTTTTGCTTAAAAACTAGGAGGGGGGGGGGGCAAAATAAAAACTCTGCCCATGACTCAAAAAAGTAGGGAGGCGCTGCCCCCTATGCCCCTTCCCCCTAGTTTACGCCTATGCCCACACATGTGATAACAAAAAACAATTTTAATTCAGGACGTCAAAAATTTTATTTCTTCCTTTTTTTTTTTGTGCTTCTGAAGTTTGAAACCCCTTGCATCGCAGCATTTCTCGGTAAGAAGTTGATGCTATGTCGTCGATTGTCCATTCATGCAGCGATCGGCGTAAACGTAAAAGAAGCACGTGGCCTTCAATTTACATCGATCGCAGGCTCTCACTCCTCCTGCTGGCATGATTCACGTGCCACATTTAATCTTTTTGCGTTTTTTGTTATTTTCCTCTCCTTAGCATCGATTGGTTTTCTTTATGTCTTTCCTTATCAGATGTGTGCGCTCTCCAGCAGTAGAAGGGGAAGGGGTCATCGCATCCTGGGCTTTCTTCCCCGGAATAGGTACTAACCCTTTTGCCTTCCAATCTGCCTGGGAAGATAAGTTTTTAAAGACGATAATAATTCAGGCTCAAAGGGAAGGACACCGTAGTTCAACCTATAGTTTGATTCAGAATTCCACTAAAACTTTGTGAACGTAAATCCTGGTTTAGAGCAATTCTTTTTTTTTTTTCATTTATTTATTTTCCTCTCTCCTGAACTTTATTTTTATTTGCAATGTGTCACAACTGAATAACTGAATTCTTCCATTTAAAAGAAAAAAAAAAACAGACCAGCTTATCCAGGTAGCACACTTCGTTTCATTAACATTTCAAAATGGGTTGTTAATGTTGGGTAGAGATGTAAAATTTCCGGAAATTTTGAAGGGGTGGAAAAAAACCGTTTTTTTTTTTACGTTTTTTCTGGAAAAATGGGGAAAAAATCAAAAATTTGATTTTTTTATGAATAAAAAGGGTTTTTTAATTTCTCTTAGAACATATAAGTGATTAAGCATTAAAAAACATATGCAATCCAGGCATCTTTTTCTGCTTGACAGAAATACAGATCAAGATAATCTTTCATTAGAAAAAAATAGCCTTTTTGTTTTATAACCGAGAGCTTTCTTGGTCAAACCCGAGAAATAGGTGAAATCGTGGTTCAACCAATAATATTGGGTAAGATGTGTCTACTCATAACAATTGGGTTTTCTATTTTAGATTGCCTTTGAAACTTTAAATAATAATGGCAATCATTGACATTCAAACATGATTGATATTTTTTTTGAAAGAAAAATAAGTATGATTTCCCTCCCTTGCAATGTAACTTAACTGTCTGAAAACGAAAGCTTTTGAGTTTTGATTTTTTCCAATTCAGTCTTAGTCCAAATCTTTGGGTCAGCTTTGAGCGTTGTGTTGATTACTCATCGCACATGTTTCGACAATTCGAGTTGTGAAATTTTATTTTAAGTAATGTTTTCTCCTAGGTTACGAATACAGAATTAAGTCCCAGAATATTGATATTCATGTGAGTACCTAGCGGGGTTAATCATTCTCCCGTAGTTCATCAAAGAAAACTAGAAAGAGAAGAGTAAATCTGTGATTTAATTGTGCTCCAAATGTTGACGGTAATATCATTACACACAAGCAATGCTGAGCGTCAAAATGTGCGTTTATGTTTAAAAGTTTTTGACGTCACAAAGGCCCAAGCTTTCAAAAGGTAAAATGACTCTGCGTATAAAGGAACGACAGAGTTCATCCAAATAATTAACAAATGGTGGAGCAATATGAATGTGAAAAATCGTCACAAAGGCTATGAACTATTGGATGACGATAGAAACCTTTTAAGCTTATTTTCAAATGAGAGATTGATTTTTATTTATTTATTTATATATTTATTTTTATTTATTTATTTATTTATTTTTTTTTTTTTTTGGAAAAAGGTATAAAATGGGTCAGTGAATGGAAAAGGGTTACGACTCCAGGCAGAACAGAAAATGAAAATTGGGACTCTGACTTCGGAAATGTTTTGTTTATTTGAAAATACCACAAAAACTATCATAAAAATAATAATTCATCAACTGACATTATTCTCTGATAGTTATGTTTTAACTGGAAAGTACAAAACTGACCCTTTGAAAAACGAATTTCGTCAATATCACCAATTATGTGGTGTAAACTACAGTATTGCTGTAGAGTAAGTTTTGCAAGCTGGGAAAAAAAAAAAAAAAGAGAGAGAGAGAGAATAAACAGTTCCCTCTGACATTACATTCAAAAAAATGTGGCGATTTTCCTTTGAAAGAATTTTTGCGTGAGTTTTCTGAAAAAGAAAAACTTATAGATATGATTGAAGTTTGTATAAAAGGAGTTGACTTTTGTAACATGACTGAAGAAGATTTAATACTCCTCTAAATTTACATTTATGGATACACTGTTCATAAATTAAAACTTCATTTACACTGCAGTGTTTAATCACTGAACTGTGCGTCATTTCACTGTCTGTAATGTCATTTCACATCAAGGTTAAACTTATTAGCAGGAGTTATTATTTGAAATAAAAAATTCTATGACAAAAGAATAGTTGCGTGATATAGATAAAAGTAAACTGACTTATTCAAATTTCGATATTGTGAAAATATTTGTAGCAAATTTTAAAAAATTTTCAATTTATTTTATCAAGCGATGAACATTTTCGCCACTCAGAAAATATAAGAACAATTTTGAGCAAAATCATATTGAATGAAATACCTGATTTAGACATTAATTACATCAATGTGAAAAATGCAACAGATCAAAGGAAGAACAAAGCAAAAAATCTTCAAAACAAGCTACGGTGACCAACAGATAAGTTTTAATTATTCTCAGTAAAGAAGAGACGATATAAAGTGTAACCCATGAACTAGAAAGAAAAGGAAAAAATGAAAAAATGAAAAAAAAAAAAAAAAACAGATGGCTGACGTGGCTCTAGCAGTTTTGTATTAAACTATAATTACATTTTTTTCCCCCTTCACAGCAGAGGTGTTCCCATAGGGATATATATGGTCTTCTCCAAAAACGCCGTATACTCTCAAACATTTTTTAAAACATAAAACGTATACCTTCAAGCTTCAAAAAATTTCATTACAATTCAGATTCTATCTATTACATTTATAAATTTTCTTGAAGCAATGAAATGATTTAGCTACCGATAATAGTTTTTACCAACAGACCCTTACAGCTACACTGTTATTAATCGGTACAGTGATAGTTTATTAAAGTTAATTTTCGAAACATAAGAAAAATATGAAACTTTAATTTTTCCAATTTTTTTCTTCTCCCTCCCGGGAAAAACCGAAACTCTTATCTTCAAGAATTTCTGGACATATTATGTATTTGGTCGCATACACATATTGTGCATGATGGATTGCTGAGAGTATACCCTCAGAAAAATTGATGGGAACATCACTGCTTCACAGTAATTTTCTTTTCTTAGGAATAGCTGAAAACTTTTTTTGATAAGCAAGTTCTTTTAATTTAACTTCTTGATAGCAATTTTTATGGCAAAAAAGCAGTTTTAACTCTTAATAAATAAATAATACACATCAATTATGATTAAATTATAAATAAGAGTTAATTAAAAGCAAACGTACAAAACATCGCAAATGTTTGAGCAAACGATACGAGACAGAACATAAAACATCAAGTTCTGCGAAAAGCAACCCATCGCTAAAATAGTGAAATCCTCTTCTGACTGCATCAATCGATATGCAGCAATGAACCAGCCACAAAACCTTGACCTTGAAGCAAAAACGCTTTTAAAGGATTTTCTATCTCAAGG
This sequence comes from Uloborus diversus, assembly GCF_026930045.1. Taxonomy (NCBI): domain Eukaryota; kingdom Metazoa; phylum Arthropoda; class Arachnida; order Araneae; family Uloboridae; genus Uloborus; species Uloborus diversus. The sequence continues at coordinate 138,714,525 of NC_072731.1, forward strand.
AAACTTCCTTAAAATGATAACTATATAGAGAGAAAAAAACAAAGAAAATAAAAGAAAAATTAAGTTGAATTTTGACATCTTGAATTCAAATTATGTTTTTCGCAATCACGTGTTTTTTGCGTGTGTACAGGCATGTGTGTGTGTAGGTGTGTGTTTGTGTCTGTTGCAGGCATGTGTGTGAGTGTGTGTGTGTAGCTTTGTGCAGGCGTGTGTGTGTGTGTAGGCGTGTGTTTGTGTCTGTGTGCAGACATGTGTGTGTGGGGGTATGTGTGTGTGGGGGTATGTGTGTGTGATTATGTAGGCATTCGTGTGTGTATGTATGTGTGTAGGACATGGATGCAACCTGGAGACTGCTTTCGCTGCAGGAGCAGCATCGTGAGGAGCCGGTCGCCGGTGATGGTGCGGAAGGTGGCGGTGAGAAAATAAAATGATAGCACGCCAAAAACAGTCAAATGAGAACAATAAGCAATCGTGATTGCTCAAAAATAGAATAGTTTTATCATTTATGCGAATAGTTGTATAAATTTTCTTTCTTTTTTTTTTCTCCAAAAATATAGTTCAAAATTCAATGGAATCAATAGCTATTCACGAGTTATAAAAACGAGGGCGAGAAACATAATTTGAATTCAAGACGTCAAAAATCGAATTATTTATTTAGTGACTAATCAATTGATTTTGTCATACATGGAATCGTCTTGCACTAAAAGGCATTGTTTTCCCTGTTGTAATCAACATAGAAAAGCTGTGGGTCGCTAGCAAAAAATTTTTTTTAAAGAAATTAAAATTAAGAAAGAAGAAACAAAGGAAAGAGATAAAATACGAAACCATGGCAACAAAATGAAACGTTAATAACTTGAATGGAGAAAAGATATTCGAACTCGAGTTGAAACCCTTTTGACTTCTTTTCTAACCGAGGTAAAAGCTTTGATCTTATAACGTAGGTCCGATAAGATTAAGGACGGAAAAAGTCAATCTTTCAAATGGTGTTAAAAAAAAAACTTTGGAACAATTTGCTCACTTTTTATTGACGGTTTTAATATTGAAATTAGTGACTGCTCGAGCAAAGTCTTGAAAAAAATCGAGTTAAAAACCAGGGCTGCGGAGTCAGAGGAAAAATGATCACCTCCAGCTTGTACTCTGACTCCGAGAATTTTAGAGCCTTAAACTCCAACTCCTTCAGCTGAAAAGCAGTCCGAATCCGCAAGCAAAGGCAGACTTCTAGACTTCGTGGGAAAATGATTGACTCCGAATTGGAATTTCAAACTTCAACTTGAACTCCGACTCTTTTACCCCTAAATTATTCAGACTCCAATTCTACTGCTCCGACTCTACTACTCCAACTCCATTAATTAGACTCCAACTCCGCAGAATATCCGTTCTTTCGAATGATATATAATAGGGGAGACTGGGTGCATTTCACCATAGGCGGTCATATGAGGGGCAAGTGAGGGCTCAAGCCCCCCCCCCCCCCTACCCTTAGAAGTTGGAACTTCCTTGCTTTTAGTACTTTTTTCTTTTGTAAAAATGTAAAAACATTTCTTCTCCTACCATTAATGAATACATTCTTAAAAATGGCAAATTTCAATAACTCAAATCTGTACTGAAATCGGTTTTCATAAGGAAAATATTGTTACAAATTCTGTAAATAGTAATTATTTTTGTGATTAATTTGTTGTAATCTGGCTAAATTTGGCGTTTATTCATCTAAAATTATCTTAGTAACGTAACCTGTAAATAGTTTCTTGTAATGTACATACAACTCCCTAACATTTGACTGAAGCATACGTTCCCCCCCATTTCTGAATGATACGATTTGTGAATGGAATAAAAAGAAGATATGAGAAAGTGGTAGAACGGTGTAGGTTTTTCTGGAATATTTGAGAGCTCTCTTTCGAGGTTTACAAATAGCCATGCGGCGAGTTCAAAGTTAGTCTCGACTGAGCCGTTACGCTGAGAGCATGTATTTAGCTCTGTGCGTATTAGCCTTTGCGCTGTGTTTTTGCGTGTTTGGATTTAAATACGTGTGCCATCGTTGAGTTTACGGTGTTAATTGATATTTGCCGAATTGCTATGGTTAATTTAGCAGTTGCTAACAATATTTCTTGTACATAGTTGTAAATAAATCTCCTGTGTTTTTTTCTCAAGAACTGTGTCGTCATTTAAAGAATTTCTTGAAGTGGCTGAACTCGTTACAATATCTTGATAAACCATCTGGAAAACGCCCCCTCTCACCTTAAAATTTTGCATATGGACGCCCATGCACTTGACCCCCTTTTTTTGTTGTCGGTTGTAACTTTTGCTTAAATCAATGGAACTAAACGATCTCACGTTTTCTATTAAGAACAATCTTAGTCCCGTCAGAATGCTCCGCCTCTTTTTAAATTTATTATTAGACTAAAATATTTGTTAGAAAAACCCAAAGTTGATAAAAGGATAAAGTCTCCTATCTCCTTTGTATAAAAAGACTGTGTGTTTCCCAATCCTCAAAAAAAAAAAAAAAAAATTCTCCCAGCAGTACACCAATATTTTATTTTTACAGCGTCGTTTTATTAAGATTTCTCGTGCGTTTTACCAGGTCACGGTTACAACTCCTCTCTTTGGAACAACAGCAACCTAAGTCAAAAAATATCAGTTTCTTTTTTTTCTGGCAATATTTAACTTACACGCATAAGCCCGGCGAATTTTGAACTCTTCAAGAGACTGTTGTCTTATGCTACATTAGGAATGAGCATAAAAAATTTTTATTATTTTAATTATGCTTGAATAACAAGTGACATTGTTTTACCTCGGAATAAAAATACTGATTCTTAAAAAAATAAGAACAAATAATATGGGATTTAGGTAAATGTGATGACTATTACTTAACAGTGGCGAGATTTGCTATGTCGAAAGGGATTCAGAAATGTGTATAAATGTTTTAAATAGTTCTGTGGTGCATGCTGTAGATGCATCGAAAACTTTCATAGCTGCCAACTTAACAAATCTTACAATGTACGCTGTGGCTATATTTCTAGGCTTTTTTGACTATTGTAAAGCAAAGTATTAAAATTTAAAGTATGATAATATTTTCAAATCTTTACCTTTACTTGATCTGTGAATTTATTAGTAAAAAAAAAACAAATAAAGTAAACAAATAAACTTTTATTTCTTTGAACTAAAACTTTGAATAAAATTTGAATTGAACTAAAACTTGAAACTAAAATTACTGTGATTTTTTACAGAAAAAAATCACTCATAGAAAAGTTACTTTTCTACTTCGTGGACAGATTTCTACCGTAAACTAAGTTTGGTCAAAATCTGACAGTTGCTCCAATGTACAAAATTAATTTTATTGTTCAACTCGTTATGTCGAAAGGGATTCAGAAATGTGTATAAATGTTTTAAATAGTTCTGTGGTGCATGCTGTAGATGCATCGAAAACTTTCATAGCTGCCAACTTAACAAATCTTACAATGTACGCTGTGGCTATATTTCTAGGCTTTTTTGGTTTTCACCGCAGAGCGCTGCTCTGCTGTTTATTTTTATTTTCTAATACTAACTTACAATCTTTATTCATTAGTTTTTTAAAGGGGAAATATTAAAATATTTCTATTGTTGCTTGTGGGTTTGAAAAAGGAAATGTATCCAACGTAAGATCCAAAAATCTTTTCGAAAGGAACTTGAGCTTCACGGGAGTTATCCGAAACGAAATTCTACGTCCGACGAAGAGCAATGTCATTGCACCCCAAGGAACTCTTCGTGTAGCGCTCTCCCGCATCCATCTTCGCCCCGGATGATTTTCAAGACACTTCTCTCGTTCCGACTAGTTCCAATCCCTTTGACAACTTTTCCTCGACACCGTCCTATTTTCTCATACCTTTTTGTCGCATCAGGAGAAAAGCTTGAAACAAAGAAAAAAGAAAAATAGAAATGCGAAAACGGTTGTCTTCGATTTTCCTGACTTGAGTTTCACCAGAGATACCTTTTTCGATCTCCAAGTATACTTGAGGATGCGAATCAGTTGCTATTTCAAGAACTGAAGCAACAGACACTGAGCACACTTTATTGATTGAGCGGATGTGCCAGAAAACTGCTCGAAGGATCTGCAATTAATCATGTAATCCTCACAAACGATGGAAGATTTTGTCGATTTTTTTTTCTTTTCAAGAATTGTAAGACAAAAGGGAGATGAACCTGTTTTGTGAGTTTTAGAACTCGACCTTAATTTTATTTATATGAAGATATGACTGAACTAGAGGTGCGATATCGATGGCAAAACATCGATGTTTCCAAGCATCGATGTTTTACAAACTAGTTATAGAAATAAGGAAATATTTTCAAACTGAGTGAAACTAAATGTAAATTTACATCAAAAAAGAATCTAAGAAAAAATGCATCATAGCACTTACCGTCAGTTGAATAATGAGAAAAAAGTTGTGCTAATTATTTTACAAATGCAAAATTAATTCTAACAAGTATTTTTAAGACCAAGAAATATGTGTTGTACTGTTAGTTAATAATTAAACACAGATTAAGTAATAGAAATAGAGGGACGACTTGGTGGGAGAAATCGATAAGTAACCCCGAATATTGGTGTTGACAGTTTGGAGAAAACGAAGTTTGTTTACTTTGTTCCCCAGAAGCGCATTTCTCTTTTCGCAGACATCAGACTGTTTGACAATTGCTAAGGAACAATTACGTTTTTTGGAATAATTAAAAATAGATAATGATTAAAGAGACAGAACGAAATCTATATTAGTAGGGAGGATGTGCCTTTATTATAAGTACAAAATAATACAGATATCACTGCATTAATGAAGTAAAAACTTAAAAAATAAAAAAATAATCCTACTTAGATGATTTTCCTACAACACCAAAAAAAATGATCTTCGTCAGAATGATGGGGACATGAGTACCTTAATATGATGTATGATTATCAGGGACACTGATGTAGAATTTACATCTGTTTTCCATACTCCCCACTAATTATTGAGGAGTGCTTGGGGGATGTTTTCCCACTCCTCTCTCAATGCGGATTTGAGTTCTTGTACTGTTCTGGGAGGGACGGTTCTTCGCGCAACACGTCTGCCAAGAGCCTCCCAGGCAAGTTCAATTCTATTTAAGTCGGGAAAGTAAGCAGGCCACTGCATACAGAGAATGTTTTCACTTTGTAGTGTGTCCGACACTTCAATGCTCCAGTGTGGTTGTGTATCGTCGTCCGTTAAGAGAAAATCTGGACCGACAGCCCCCCTAAAAAGACGAACATGGTCCAACATAACATCTCTGAAATACATTCACGACGTATAGCTTTCTTATTCAAAAATGTGAAGCTGCACTCTTAATTCAAAAGAGCGAAAAAATAACTCTTAAAAAGAGTGAAATCTATTGCGGGTGAATTCATTCTTTCTGAGTGCTAGCTTTATCGAAAAAAGACGCTTTACGAAAAAACCAAGACTAAAATTCGTCCTTATTGGCGTGAAATTCGGAAACACTCCTTTTCATGAGCGAAAAATGAAAACATTCTTTAAAAGAAGGACTAAAAAACATTTTCATTGGTTCGATTCTGTCACGTGATTTTGTTTATGGAGAATCTTCTATACCTCCACGTTCGGCTTAACTGACGTTGGTCGCGAATACCAAGTGGATGTCGCTATCTAAATGTCTTCATTTAATGAATTTAAACAATATTTGTTGCCGAATGAGATTTCTGAAGGAAATGCACAAAAACTGCATGGTAAGTGCGAAGAATTTTCTTTTTTATTAAAACTTGAAACTGTTAATATTTCTTGAACTGCTCGTATATCGTTACAAATCACCCACGTGCAATGTTACGGCTAACTTTTTGTAACTTTTTCTTCCAAATTAATAAAACTTTCATCAACAATTTTGTTTCGGTCCTCGAATTAAAAATATGACATTTGAAACAGTCGCTACCATCTTTGGTGTGTGTGTGTACTGTATATATATTTTAGGCAGGTGTTACAGACCCGACCATGCACAAATCTATAGGTCGGATACCGAATCCGCTCCCGATGGTCGGAGCTCCAACCACTGCATAATTTTAAATTAATCAAATATTGTTTTTGTGTATCATAAACTTTAAAGAGTATCATAAACTTTGTATAATACACTCATTCATATGTGCAACGTTCTATTCATTAATTAAGTAAAGGTCCTGAGGGGGAGGGGGTGGACAATTCTCTACATACCCTTGCTTGGAGAGGGGGGGAGGGTTAGATCCATTCTTACGTAATATTTTCCAAGCCGATGTTTTATATAGAAATCCGCGGTCAAGTGGTTTGGCAAATATTATATTTCATTTGCTTCAGGAAGGTAAAAGTATGTATTATAGGATGAGCTGTTTTTTACTTGTGTTTCAAAGAATGAAACGTGTAAAATATAATAAAAGAATCGCACTGTGTTTTGCATGTCTTATTTTTAATTATTATCGCATCATATACAAAAATTATTTGTCGAAAAAACATTCGATCTAGATTCCTTACAGTAAACATTTCTTTACTCAAAAATGTCAAAAAAAAAAATAAATAAATAAATAAATAATAATAATAATAGTTAATTTAAGAACGATCCCAGTGATGTAATATTTGTTATTTTATTATTGTGAAGAAAAAAAAGAATCTTACGTAAGATGGGGGGGGAGTCTTACATACCCTTACATAGGGGGAAGGGAAGGTCAAAAATTGCCAAAATTGTCCTTAAGTAATTAATGAATGGCCCCGAAGAAACAAAGTTGAATTCAAACGTATCTTGTCACAATTTATGAGTGACTTTTTAAATTAATTTGGACTGATGTAACTTTTAAAACATTATTAATGTTAAAAGGCACACCGAGAATATAAATATAGAGTTTCAAAATTTTAAATCTATTTATTTGGAACTGTGTGGGTTTTTTAATTCTATTTCAATCTTTAGATTGAGAATTGTACTTAATGGGTGATTTGTAACGATATACGAGTAGTTCAAGAAATATTACCAGTTAAAGTTTTAATAAAAAAGAAAATTCTTCGTACTTACCATACAGTTTTTGTGCAGCCTCTTCGGCACTAAAAACAGTTTTTTTTAAACTTAAAAACTATTTTTTTTTTTCAAATGAAATAACAGTTTTAAAAACAGTTTTAAATTCAAACACACAGTATAAGCACATGAAAACACGTTTAAAAAACAATTTCACCAAATGAGAGTGAAATGATTTTACCTATTTTATTCTAAAAAAGAGTGAAATAGCGGCTTTTCAAAACGGAAAGCAGTCACTTATTTAGGATATTAATTTAGTCTTAAAAAAGTGAAAAACACTTATCAAAAGGGAGTGAAATTAGCTTATCCAAAAGGAGTGAAAATAACCGCTCCGCAAAAGGAATGAAATTCACTCCTACTGGAAAGGAGTGAAAATTTACTCAGTCTGAGTTAAAATCGCTGGAATTTTTTAAGAGAGTGTGTTCTGCCATTGTGCATGATGCCTGCCCACACCATGACGCCTGAGCCGTACCGATCACGTTCGCAAACAAATTTTTGTGCATACGTGTTCCAAGCTCTCTCCACAGTAGTTGGTGACCAGAATCACTTGTCGCACTGAAACGAGACTCGTCAGATAACATCACTCTAGACCAATTTTGATGATCCCACCAACATGTTCCTTACACCAGCGTAATCTCTCTCGACGATGGCGTGGTTGAACTTGGATGCAACGTACGGGCTTCTGTACATACAAACCGACCTTATTTACTCGCCGTGAGATGGTTCTTGCAGAAACATGCGTACCGGTAGCGGTTGTTAGATTTGCAGCTGTCTGTCCAAGAGTGAAATTTCTGTCCCTTTTTGCCACGAGGGCTACATAGCGATCCTCTGAAGGTGTGGTGCTCCTACCACGACCCCCGGCATGCTTTTGCAAAACATTTCCACCTCCAGCGGCCGTCTTTAAACAGGAGATGGCACAAATTGATACACCCGTTGCAGCAGCCACAGTGGTGACACTTTGACCTGCTTTCAGTCGTCCAACCGCTTGTCCACGATCGTAGATACTCAAATGATGTCTTGCTGACATTTTACTCTTAAGCATTTCAAGAACCAAACAGAATTTCAGAGAAAAACCTTTTTTAACATCCAGTACTATTTTTGTTAAAAACCAAACAGCGTGAATTTTTATACGAATCTTGAGCGTGTATACACTGTCTTTTATACAGATAACGAGTCTTTTGGTCTACTACGCCATCTGAACTTGAATTTATTTCCATTGGTCATGTGGTTGAGGTACATCTTTGCATAAATCACTTCAAGCAGTGTACTTTAAAGCAACTTTTACCAGCTCTGAACTTTTAAAGTTATAATTTTCACCGTAGTAACGTGTAGGATTTTCCCTTAGTTTAAGAACTGGAGCCTTGAAATAGACTGCAAGTTCTAGCACCAGACGACCAGTGTCAGGTTCTCCCAATAGCTTTCACCTCTACCTCTCTCTCTAGTAATCTTCTACTATCTTGTAGTCTTCCCAAAAATCATCCTCTGCACAGAAAAATTGATCTTATAAAATGGGTGCAAAAAATGTTTTTTTTTTTTTTTTTTTTGGCAACTCCATAAGTAAGCTGAATAACCTAGCGAGAAAATTGGAGCAAATTTTATGATAATTTTCATTAAAATGTAAAAACATCAACATCGAAACTAAAACATTGATGGTCCAAAAACATCGAAAGTAAAACATCGATGTTAAAAACATCGATGTTTTGATCAAAACATTGATGTTTCCAAAACATCGACATCGATGTCGCACCCCTAGAACCAAATTTCTCGACTGACGTTCATTTTGAAGAATTTAAAAGTTGCAAAAGATTGATGAAAATAAATACTTAAGGGAAATAAGTAATTATGAAGAATACTGAACACTAACGAAAGCACAGGGTGAACCAAGACGGTCATTTAGGGGTTAGTAGGGGACTTACACTGGGAGATTTTCTGTTTTGCTTTTGTGCTCGATTCTGCATTCGGAAAAAGAAAAAAGTTATTTAACTATTTTGCTGTTACTCGAAGTCATTTTTTCCTCATCCCGAACATTTTTGGGAAATGGAGATGTTCCCTTCTGATAAATTAGTCCCCAATAGTGATTGCAATACCGGTATACCGAATACCGGTATTCGGAGCTATTTTACAATTTCGTAATACCAGTATTTGGAGGGGTAGAATACCGGTATTTTCCGTATTAGCTAAAAATAATAAATAGCTTTAAATCAAAGAGTTTTCAATTTAACTAATTAGATATCTACTGGGATTTTAAATATAAATTTCTCTTTCGATGAGACAGTTCCGAAATCAATCAATTTAAGTAAAAATTGGCTTCAAAAGCACAAATTTATAGAATATCAATGAATACAATTAGCGAAAAGATTACAAAATGATATTTTCATCACCAGATGATGTCTTGAATCGCACTTTCGTGAGTTAATGTGAACTACGTTTTTATTTTTTCCATTTCCTTGCCTTACCCTCTAGTGAAAACTAATTTTAAGTGTTATTATAAATGTGTTTGTGCTATGACCAAATCATTCCAACCATCAATTGCAGCAATTTATTATGTTTTTTTTTTTTTTAATATTTGTCTCAACTGTACTGTTCTTGTTAGTATAACAAGCAGTAATTTGTTGTCACCGATATTAACGTGCTGTTCTGTCTCGCTATTCAGCTTTATACCAAGCGAGATAATACTTATAATCTCTTGAACGTTTGCAAAGTGGTTAGGCATAATCAGTTGGAACATATTTTCAACTGACATAATTGTAATGACTAGCGAAAAAGAAACAAAAAAAAAGAAAAAAAACTAACAAGATCAAATTTATCGTAAATTTCAAACCAAAGGGTTAATAAAAAGCAAACACAAATTTATTCTGACCAAAAGGAAATCGTTGAAGATGATGTTAATACTGGAAAGGAATTGTCTCTCGAAAAACTGTTACTATATAGTGAACTCTCGATAACTCGAAGTTTCAAGGCACCTGTTAAAACCTTGGAGTAATCGCTAATTCGAGTTATCAGAAGTTTTTTCTCCAGCCTTCTCAAGAATAATTTTTATTTTCTTTTTCAGGAATAGTGCCTAATGACTATAACAATTATGTTTGGATAAATTGTTAGTACTAGGTACGTAAAAATATTTTTGCAGATAACACAATTTATTAAAATACAATAAACTCTTGATTATCCGAGGAATAGTGTGGCACGGTAACCGCGGATAAGCGAAATCCGCGGATGATCCGAATAAGTTTAAAAACGATACTACAGTATACAATAGCTAAAAAATATGAATAACCCTTACACATACATTTAAATTATCACTAAAATCATTACTACATTCCATCAATTAACATTGAATGTAAAAAATATACATACGCAAAAGCTAAAAACGAACAATGATGCAATCATAAGTTTAAAAAACATTTAATGACCGTTAAAATAAATAGTGAAAAGACTCGCGGATAATACGATACGCGGATAAACCGACCGCCGATAACCAGAAGTTTACCGAAAAGGTTAAGTTTCTTTAGACTGCTTACATTTTTTATCGCATCTTAAAGCGTCATTAAGTTTGTATGTCATAAGCCCAATTTCTTTTCTCTTGATTTCAGTTCGTATTGCTTTTAAACTTCTTCATAATCTAAAAGTAGATTATTTGAATTATTCAGAAAACAAAGGCTACTTTTTCTATTTTTGCCAAAATTTTAAGTCTCTCAAAGATTAACCAGCAATAAAATTTCAGCTCGTTAGCCATCAAGGCAAAAAGAAGCTCAGTCAGCTAATTCTTACGTAATTTGGCAACACTGTGCATTTAGGAGCACTATTGTAAATAAATTATCCCCCCCCCCCCACACACACAAGCTGACAAGCAAAGCAATGTGTTTTAAAAGAAATATCTTATTTTAGCTGCATTTTTCTGCATAAAATGGAAATGAAAGTCTCGTAAAAACTTCTGCTTAAAATAAGTATATTCGAGATACATAGAGAAATTTGTATTGAAAATACTAAATTGTTTTGGGAATGAATTAAAATTTCTAGAAGGCTACGAGTTCTCGAGAGTCGACTGTATGTAATAGTAAATGTTCAGCTATAAATAATAATGATAAAAAACTACTTACAATACAAAATTATTTTTTCAAAACCAACAAGTTCAAGACCAAATTATTTGAAGGTGAAAGACTTCTAAGCAACTACAGGAGGTGTTTTGCGCATTATTAATAGTACCATCTCTCTCTCTCGGCATGAGTAAATTCAGAAAGAATATTTTCAACTGCAGTAAACTTTTTCACTAAAATAAGTTTCAGACTTAGTGACAATTATATAGATGCATTACATTTCTTGCTCTATTGATTTTTGATTAGGATAGTTGTTCCTTCATTTTATATTTGTTCACAATAAGTAAATAATGCTCTTTTTGCACAAAATAATAAAACGGATATGGCAACGAAACATAATGTTTTTGAACGTTTTTTTGGAAAATTTCTAATGTCGGTATTAATACCAGTATTCCGGTATCACATTAAAAAAAATACCAAATACCGGTATTGCGTTTTTGGTCCGGTATTGCAATCCCTAATCCTGAACTATGGTTGGTCTCTGGTAATAAATGATTGATAACAATAAAGTAATGAATGAGTAATATTGTTTAATATATGCATTAACTAAAAACTGAAGTGTTAAAAGTCGTCTCATCCTCTTCTGAAAGAGAAAACAAACACACACACAAAAAAAAAAAAAAAAAGGAGGAATGGAATCCTTAACAGTTGAAGGCCGAGGGCAACGGTCCCGTTGGCCCTTGCATTAATCAGCACTGCATTTGTTTCTCATTTTTGAAAATGGTCCCTCTCGTTTAAAAGCTCTTTACAAATTGCTTCAGGAACTGACACTTATGATCTTGTGAACCGGTTAAATTGACTCTATGACTCAAATCGTCAATCGTGAAGAGACTCCCCTATTGGAAAAAATTCCTAAAACCGGTATCCAAATGATACCGGACCCAGTATGATTTGTACCGGAAAAAAGAAAATCATACCGGAAATTTAAATCCGGTATGAAATCTTACTGGAAATTTTGAAACCGGTATCAATTTATACTGGAAATTTCAAAACCAGTATCAATTTAATCTGGGTTTTTTTATACCGGTTTTCAAACATACTGGAAATTTTGAAACCGGTATCAATTTATACTGGAAATTTTGAAACCGGTATCAATTTATACTGAAAATTTCGAAACCAGTATCAATTTAATCTGGATATTTATACCGGTTTTTAAGCATACTGGAAATTTTGAAACCGGTACCAATTTATACTGGAAATTTTGAAACCAGTATCAATTTAATCTGGATTTTTTAATGCCGGTTTTTAACATACTGGAAATTTTGAAACCAGTATCAATTTATTCTGGATTTTTTAATACCGGTTTTTAAACATACTGGAAATTTTGAAACCAGTATCAATTTAATCTGGATTTTTAATAGTGGTTTTTAAACGTACTAGAAAATTTTAAACCTGTAACTAACCACACTGGAAATTTAAATGCCAGTATGAAACCTTACGAGGGAATTTTGAAACGAGTATCAATTTAATCTAGATCCAGATAGAATAGATTTTTTAATACCATATTACCCCGAAAAGCGAGGTTGACCAGTATGCCGGAAATATGAATTTCCCGGCATGCCAGATAATTTAAGGTTTATTTTGCAACAAAACTAAAGTTAATTTCCCCTTACAGTTCCTATAAAAAAGCATACCATTGCTCTGGGGAGCTAGGCAGATGTTCCTGTTAAGAGGTCAGCCTAATGCAGAACCCACAGGGTTTAGTTTCCAAGCATGCTTGGTACTCATTTTATTGACGCACTGAAGGGATGAATGGCTGAATCAATCATGCCTGACCGGGAGATTGAACCCGGACCTGCAGCGTGGTAGCGCAAAGCACTACCACTGAGTCACTGGGCTTCAGAGCACTTGAATATAATTCACGAAGAAGAGAGCAGTAGGCTACGGAGTCTTTAGATGAAAACAGGGCCGGATTTAGGGGAGAGCAGGCGGGGCTACTACCCCGGGGCCTCCACAACAAAGGGGCCCCCACAGTAAAATTTTTACAAAATAACCTAACTTTCACGGGTGGAAAATATCGGATATATACATATATGTATCAAAATATTCGAATATATATCAATGTATAAGATATTTTCGAAAATATGATTTTTTTTCGAACCCTGATTAGGGGCCTCCACATTTCCAAATCTGGCCCTGGATGAAAAATCTAAACTCAGATCGGTCAGAAATGCTGCTGATAGGCTAAGGTGCACAAATGCACAATGTGTACTTCAAATCAAGAGAATTCCGCAAGTGTTTCCGAACACATTTACAGATTAATCATGCACTTTACTGGAGAAAAAGGGTTGACCTAAGACTGATAATTATAAAACTGAAGAAAAATATTATTGTAGCAAAAAAATTAGTGATTATTATATAACACTAATATTTATGTCATACCTCATATACCACTTATTTCATCTCATAGTAATATGCCTTTTAAATTAAAACGTAAACAATTTCATGTTAGATTAGCCTTCCTAATGGCTATAAATAAAGCAGGGTCAAAATGATTTTATGAAAACATATTAGCAGTAAAATCAGGTTTCACGATTCAATTTGTCGCTTTACTCTGTCCCTGTGGTTCAGTTCTTAACATCAATGCCATTGCAAAAGTATGTGAAATATTTCGCTGTTCAGGTCTTCACGATTCAATTTGTTGCTTTACTTTGTCATTGTTGTCCAGTTCTTAACTTCAATGCTTTGCAAAACTAAGTGACATGTTTTGCAATGAGAATTGTTCAATAAATTCATTTAGTCTATGTGGAATACCATAATACAGTGAAGCACAGCTTATACGTTTCCCTTTTATACGTTTTAATTAATAATACATTTTTTAAATTGGTCCCTGGAGAGTCTAATATACATTAACCTTTACCAAGTATATGTTTTTTCATTTGTACGATTTTTTAAATAGTCCCTTCAAAATCGCATAAACGGTGCTTCACTGTATATACAAAAATGTGGTTGGAAACATCTAAAGACTCCCAAGTCCACTGCTCTCTTCTTTGAAAATTATATTCAAGTGATTAAAAACACTCGTTCTAAAATCAAAACTCTAACGATAGAAGCGAGTCTGCAGAACGTAAACAAAGATCGTACGTAAATAAAGCGGGTTGTTGCCAACGGAGAGAAAGAAATAAAGGCTCGTTTTGCGCCACGCATAAGCGTTTTATATATATAGATTGGCACGAAATTAATTTACATCCCAGCGGTTTGCCTAACGAAGTTTTTTTAATTTGTATTCGTCCTAGATTTTCTAATATTTAATAATTTATGAATCATTTCTTCATATTTCTTTCACTCCTAACGAATCAGTTTCCGACTTCAACTCAACCGAACACGTAGCCACGCGGTCGATTTGTTTACTGTGTTGCTTAGCTTTGCACCACGTTTTCCTTAATTTATTCTTTTTTTTTTAGTTCATTCAATTCAGTATGTCTCTTTCAAAAAAATGTTATTCTTTTTTTTTCTTACTATTATTTCTAGCAATTTTTTTGTCATATAATTTCTTTATTAGTGTTGCGCTGTCCTTGTTTCATTCTTTAAGGTGCTAATATAAAGTTAATTTTTTTAAAATATTTGTTAATTTTAAGCTTTGTTCTTTTTAATTTTTGTCTGAGTTAATTCTAGCATATTAAATAAGTCCCCGAGAACTTAACCATATTGATTTTCGTCGCTAGTAAACGAGGAAAAAAATCTTACATTTCGCTCACAAGCAATTTTTGTTACGTTCCTTTTATATTTTTTAGGTAAAGCCCCCTTTTATTTTATTTGTTTCATTCTGTTTTTTTTTTTTCCACATTTGTTTATTTTTGGGGGATATTTCTTCGGTGTTCTTTGTATACAGTCAAGTAAAATTTATCACCAAACATTTTTGCATGATTTAAACAAAAATAAAACCACAGTTGAGTAGCAGTAACTTTTGTACAGAAGTAACTGTACCTAAAAGAAGCAAGTTAAGCAGAATAAGGCTAAGAATTCAAATGTATAGAAATAAGAAAAATTACAAATTGGTCAATGTTCAATTACAGTAGACTCGGACAAATGAATTTCTTCCGAAAAGAAATTCTATTTTAATAAATTTTTGTATTTGAAATGGGGGAAAAACTATTTTTAAATTCTTTATCAAATGAAAGTAGAGTGTTTTTACATGCTAAGTGTAGCAGGGTTGGCAAGTTTTTGCCGAGGGCGGAAAAAACCACGGTTTTTACTGCCCGGCAAAAATAGGATTTTGCCAGTTTTTGCCAAAGTGGCAAAAATAGATTTTGTGTTAACACATGTGCTTTAAAAGGCTTTTGGGGAAAGGTTTTACCAGAAATAAACTAGGATTTTTTTCTTTAAAATTCTCTTTAAAAAAATTATTATTTTTTCATTAGCAGTTTGAAAAACATTCTGCAGACCCAAAAATTTTCTGCAAACGCCGTTCGCCGCGTTCGTCTGTATTATGCAAGACTGGTTGTGCGGACTATGATTTTCGTCAATTCATTTTTTAAAAAAAGGTTTATTTTACTTATTTATTTTTTGTCCTGGGTTCTTTTCCCCATATAAGCAGAAAATTCTCTCAAGAATACTCTGGACTCTGCTGAATTCACGCAGTTTTTCCGTTCCAGAATCTTGGAATTCTGTTGAATGATTGTTCTGCATTATTGTTCATGATTTTTTAACGGGCATCCAAAAATAAATTTTTTGTCGATGCAGTATAAATGTATTGTTAATGGGTATTTATCAATAAGTCTGCTAGTAGAGGTTTTTTTGCCCTACTGATCATGGACGGATACAAGGGAAGCACTCTACAGGCAATTTTTCGGCATTAAAGTTTCAAAAGTATTTTTTCGTTAATCTGCCAAAAATTTTATGGAACTTTTTAATCAGAAGATTTTTGGAATAATTTCAAAACGCGATTTTAAACCATCTTTGGTAATGTTTAAGAGGAGGCTTTGGTAAGGGAATGAAGTTCAATCTCTTTCCTCTGTTAATTTTTCGAAACTGCTGTCCCAAAAGGACTATTTTAAACGATACTGGATTATGGTGAGGGAGAGGGTTCATAGGCTTGCCATTTTTCCAAAATTGAAGTTCTAAAAGCGCATTTTTTCCCTCAATGGATTCCTGAATCCGTCCTTGCTGCTGAGGGCGTTTCTTAGATTCAGCCAGATTATCATTCAAGTGCTGGGACTCTACTGTCTGCGTTAGACAAATGAATGGCTCCAAATGCACGCGTATTGATTTTCAAAATTTGTTTTTGTCAATATATGTTTCTATAAAGATAATAATCGGAAACTGAGGCATGCGTCATCAGAAGAATTATCGTGAAAATTAAAAAATATAGATACAGTCAACTCAAATTTGATAACTTAAGTCCCAAGGCACCGGCTAAAACGTTCGAGTTACGGGAAGTTTCCACAACAGTCTCAAATGTTTGAGACCTGATGAAAACTTCGAGATAAAGAAATATTGGAGTTATGGAGATTCGACTGATGTCACTTAAAAATATAAATTTTCATTCCAATTTCCTTTCATCTTATTTATCCACTCTTGTTCAGTGCACGACAAGTTCTTAAAAAATTTCCCATTAGCAGAGAACTTTTACAGTACAGGGTCAAGGTTTCAAATTTCTTAATGAAAATACACAATATTTTCCTTACAGGTATATTATGTTTTTATTAAGAGCACTCAGGCCTGTAGTGCTTTTGTGACTTCATTTTACGACCCCGGCAACTATCAATTTAATTGCTTTATCACGTAATCAGAAGAATTGTCATAATAATTAAAAAATTGAAATAAAATTTTTAATTTTCAACCTTATTAACTTTCATCTCATTTATCCACTCTACGTCAATAAACGAAGTTATTCAAAGATTTTCTATAAGAAGATATGACTTATATATTACAGGATCAATAATTCAAATTAAATATATACAAAACCCTGTATTTTCACTAAAGGTGTTACTGTATTTACATTAAGTTCACATAGGCCTGTAGCATTTTTTAACTTCATTCTGTTATGGGTCTTTGCACTTAGCCCCAAAAGATGCCAGCATCTACCAATTTAATTACTTTGTCAGGCCACGTCAAGTGAGTTGCTGATATCCCTACAATTACAATATGCTGCTGAAGGAGAGAGAGGGTCTCCAATACCCTCCACCCAAGGTAAGTGCTAGCAAGGGACTTAATTGCATGACTTTCGGACCCACAAATTATTTTCGATTTATGTGTACAGAGTAAGAAATATTAAACTTTTTCATAAGATAATGAAAATACTGTACATCCTATTCTGTTTTCTGTCTGACCGTTTGTAATGCCTGTTATCTTCTGAAAAATATACCTTGTTTATTTGAGATTTGTGATGTGTTGGTTTGCAGAAAATAATTTGAAATTAATAACAATAAATGAAAGAGCCTTTTAGCTAGAGTAGTTTCCTCTGTACAAACTACAAATATTGAGAAAATCAGACGTGACAGGGCTTAGTCAAGACAATTTGAGTTATTTATTGACCAGTTGAAGAAAAAAGTTAAATATATTTATTTAAAATCTTTGAAGTAGTTTTTTAATGCCTTTAAGAGTTAAGAAATACTATTAAAGTTCAAAATTAATTTTTTATGTCCACTGTCTGTGATGAAGAACAAATAAAAAAGAAGTTTAAATTGTGAAAATATTTAATTTTTTTAAAAAAAACTTCTCAGAAAATTTTAAAAAACCGAAAAGTGGGCTAAATAATGGGTTTTTTAAATGGGTTATTTTAAAAAAAAAACCATTGGGTCCAATCGGCCAACCCTGACTGGTATTGTTTTTTTTTTTTTTTTTTTTTTTTCAGTTTCTAAAATTTATAATTTTGTAAAATTTGTTTACTGTTGTTGCGAAAGCAACTCAATTAAATTTAAGAAAATTTATTGTAAAACATTAATTTTAAATTACATATAAGCATTAAAACACATGTAAGCAATAATCAATAAAACTAAGCTAATATAACTTATGATTTTAAATCAGCTTTTCATGTATTAATATTACATAAAACATTATATTTGTGTATATGATACTGTGATTCTTTACAAGGCTTGTCTGTATATTTGTAATCAGTTTCATAGAGTATATAAATATTATAGTCAATAACCAAAATATAGTCAATATCAACTGTAGTTATGCTATATTTTGTTCTTACATTAAATTATATTTCAAAATTGTAGATATCAGCTAGATTTAATACCATTTAAAGTGAATAAATTTTTACATTAAATACATGTTTATTTATATGCAAACCTGTTTTTGTGCAGTGTATGAAAATTATTTATAAAACGAGTGTGAGGTAATATCTTCAAGTGAGGACATGGGCATCCTGATGGGAAGTCACTGATCTCCCAAAAATTTCCTTGTTCAGGAAATTTTTCAGGAGTCTGCAAAATTATCTTCACTTGGTTTACTTTGATTTTGTTTAATTTTGGGGTTATTTTCTTTGTGAGACTTTTTTTATGCGGTCCCTATCCACCACATTTTTTTTAAAACTGTGTTGCAAAAACAACCTTTTATAGCTACTTGTGAAGTTTCGAACAATATTTTTTTAATGGGATTTTTTTTTTATGTGGTCCCCATCCACCGCATAAAAACAGGTTTGGGTGTATAAGTAATGAAAGAAACATTAATTTTAAATCTATATACTATAAGAATAATGTAGGAAAATAAACAGCAACAATTTGACAATACATTTAATTATTTAAATTTGAAAATATCTGATAGATATCAAAATATATTTTCAAACCATGGAAACCAGTAACACGCTGTGAGTTATATAGATAACACACTGTGTTTTTCTATGCTATACAGCAACAAAACTGACACGAACAGCTGAAAAATATTGGTGAATAAACATCTACACAATAGTAGTTTTAAGTGGTTTGAACTCGAATGTTACAATATTTGGAAAAAATTATAATGTGGCACTTATTTACTTTTTGTTGTCTAAATTAATAATGCATACTAAATGTGTGAAATTTTTGCTTCTAAATTATGAAATTTTAATGCATCACCATTGATTATATAATTTTATATTGTAAGCATGCACAAGAAAACCTTTTGTGGCAAGAAAGAGCATTAAATTTGGGTTATAACACAGTGATCCAGATTTATTAATCCAGATTATGCCATAGACATTTTAAAGGGTTTATTGACCTCAACTTTGGGGTCTTCTTTGCTTGGGGGAGGGAGTTCATCATCATTCCTGGTAGGAAGGACATTCTTGCCATACATGTTAGTAAGTTAAAATCTATATTTTGTTCAACTTTAACTTATTAATGTATTCAATAAAAAGTTACAACTGCAGTAACAGTTGTAACAACTGCTGCTGAATTTCAGGAGTAATAAACAGATTTTTGGTAACAAAGATGATTTCCACTCCACGACAGGCTTTATTTTAGAATTTCTTATATTTCATCAAAACTGCACAATACTTTTGATATGTTCTCCTAAATAAATTTATTGTTAATAAACATGCTAAAATTAAGAAATTTTAATTTTCAGTTTCTCTTTTTTTTTTTTCATTTTAAATATTGCGGACAAAAAGTAGTCTCTACACAATGAAAACATTATGTAAAAAAGTGCACTTTGGTGATTGCATATGAAAAGTATTGTACAATTTAGCTGTACAGAGTGTGCTGTTTGTACAGTGCACTTTTTGTGCACAAAACAGAGGTGCCAAACATGCTCAGATTTTGCGTATCATGCTCAGATTTATGCTTTGTTTTTGCATATTGTGATGTAAATACGTGTGTGACCATTGAGTTTACGGTGTTAATGGAATTTGCCTAATTGCTATGGTTAATTTAGCAGTTGCTAACGATATTTCTTGTCGTAAATAAATCTTCTCTATTTTCTCAAGAACTATTGTCATTTAAAGAATTTCTTGAAGTGGCTGGACTCATAACAATATATTGCAATTAAACATTTTTGTTCTGACTAAATATATTTTCTTTTTAATCATTTACTCGATAATGCACTACATATAGCTTTGATTAATATTGTAATTTTGCATCCCTTCTTTTAAGTTTTGGATATTGATAAGTCGCATTTTTAGTTGATTTAATTATGTTACATTAAAATATTGTGCTTCGTAAATATACCTAATGCAATGCTGGTATTCTAGTGACTTCAGTATGCTACTGGCACCATGCACCGTGCCAGCTTATGCAATGCCAGTACACTTTAACATCAAAATGGACTGCACCAGTGTCTATTCCCGCATCATAAGTCAGTACAGACCATTCTAGAGAATCACCAGAATATACTACCCGCGATAGGAAGTAACGAAATGTGCTGTACCAGTACCAGAAATAAATATCGGTATACAACTGAAGTTGGAACAACAACTCTGGCTAAAACTACCGGGATTTGAAGAACCAAATAAATTCCAAAATAGAACAACCGTTCGGAAATGGAGTGCCGGGATCTGAAGTACCAGCTTATGGAACACCGGTTCCAGTAGGAACTACCGAGATCTGAAGTATACTGGCTAATGGAACACCGGTTCCGGTATTGAGCCCCGGTCCCGGTATGGAATACCAGGATATGAAGTATACCGGTTTATGGAACACCGGTTCCAGTATGGAATACCGGTTCCGGTATTGAGCCCCGCTCCCGGTATGGAATACCGGGATATGAAGTATACCGGTTTATGGAACACCGGTTCCAGTATGGAATACCGGTTCTGGTATGGAGTACTGGTTCCGGCATGGAATACCGGTATTATTGGAATACCGGTTCCGGTATGGAGCACCGGTTCCGGTATGGAAAACCGGTATTATTGGAATACCGGTTCCGGTATGGGATACCGGGATCTGAATTATACCGGCTTATGGAACACCGGTTCCGGTATGGAATACTGGTTCCGGTATGGGATACCGGTTCCGGTATGGGATACCGGGATCTGAATTATACCGGCTTATGGAACACCGGTTCCGGTATGGAATACCGGTTCCGGTATGGGATACCAGGATCTGAATTATACCGGCTTATGGAACACCGGTTCCGGTATAAATACTGACATACCGGAAGTATGATACCGGTTCCGGTGTTTCATAAGCCGGTATATTTTTTTCCGGTATCATTTTTTTTTCCAATAGGGTCAAGAGAAACTTATTCCAGTGACCGATAAGTTTGCAGCTACTCAGGCAAAGGTCATCACGCTCTTGTTACTCCAGGCTGACATTAAAATTAACATCTAATTTTTGGTACTAAAATTTTTGAGATAAGGAATTTAGGAGGTAGTATCAACAATTTATATACTGTAATAACGTAACGAAGGAATGAAAATTTTAAACCAAAATTCTTTAGCAGAACTCGATCCCTCTTCCTCTTACCTTCATTATTAAAAAAACGAGCTGATGTGTGCATCACGTGACTTCTTTTTACTCCAATTTAATGTAATTTTCCCATTATTGGAAATTTTAATGTGATTCAATAGTTGACTCTAAATATCACCAATAGTGGCCGAATTGAAACCAGATCAAAAAAAAAATCGCCAATTGGCGACAAAACTTGGCGACCAAAAGACTGGCGATAATTTGCCAATGGTCCGCCAAATTGTAACACCACTTGAGTTTACATCGAAATGAACAATGATTTCCGCCCTAAAAAGGTGTAAAAGACCCCCTTTAGAAACACCCGAATGCAAACAAAAGGGGAGGTGCACAACTAGACCCCACTTGGAGTCTGCGTACGAAATTTCAACCTTCTTGGATATACTATTCTTCAGTTATGCGACATACATACGCACATCCGCACATACATACGTACATACAGACATCACGAGAAAACTCGTTTTAATTAACTTGGGAATCGTCAAAATGGATATTTCGCGTGTCTATACGTTCTTAGGCACTTATCCACGTGTGGTCGAGTCGAAAAAAAAAAAAACTCAACATTCATTCGGGGGGTGAGCAAAATGAAAATTAAGGTCGATTTTTGAGTGAAATTTTTTTTGCGAATACAATACTTCCTTTTTACTTCCTTTTACAAACTAGTATGTTGTGGCCATCACGAAACTTTCTTCTATATCTTTCGTATAATTATGATCTCTCCCCATGCTTGACGAGGTAGCAATATTCCCAACAAAAACAAAATTACACAAAATCGACCATCCCAATTCTCGATTTATCTCAAAAGCAAAGCAAAGAATAATAAAAATTGAAAATCATTTTTAAAACCTTGCTTAAAATTATTACAGACATTTATTTGTTGACAAACACAAGATGGCAACAGTTAAAAAGTTTAAATCATCGCGATTTTCTTGTCATTTTCCAACAATTAAAATCACGCGAATTACGCACACGACAGTTTATAACGATTTATTTCTTATTGTTGCAATTTTAAAGCTATTTTCATTCAAACAAAAAAAAATCAGCCCCCCATGGAGCGATTGGCACCAAAATTGAACCAACGCCTGTTTACGTATGGATTGACATTTATTTCAAATTTCATCCAAAACGTAGCATTACTTCTTGAGGTATGGCACTCACAATGGAAAACAAAGAACGTTCGATTGCGCCACCCTCTTTTCAGCTATTGACGCCAAAATAGATCAACTCTTATACCCTCTAAGGGCTACTTGTCGATAAATTTTTGTTTCATTCCGTTCATTATTTCTTGAGATACAGCAGTCACAATTGACGACAAAAAACGTTCTATAGCTCAACCCCGTTTGAGCTATTGAAACCAAAATTGAATCGTCACCTGTACCTCTTAGGGGCAATATATAGACCAAATTTTGTTTGATTCCGCCGGTTACTTCTTGGGAATAGCAGGCAAGCATAACTCAAAAAACGTTCAATTGTTCCACCCCCCTTGGAGGTATTCGCGCCAAAAACCAATGGGCACAAGTTCACATTGGGGCACATATGTGTACCAAATTTCGTTCGATTTCTTGCGGTAGTTTTTGCTGTAGAGCGGCCACAAAAAAATGGTCACACACATACGTGACACACACACAGACAGACAGATATTTTCCAAAAATGATCGAAATGGACTCAGCACACCTCAAAACGTTTGAATCCGTCAAAATTCGAAGTTCGAAAATTTGCACGAATCCAATACTTTCTTCTATATATTAGACTAGTGGTACTCGCACGGCTTTGCCCGTAATAGAAAAATTAAAAAGTCTTTTGGTTCGCCTGTATACTTAC
Source organism: Uloborus diversus (assembly GCF_026930045.1). Classification (NCBI taxonomy): domain Eukaryota; kingdom Metazoa; phylum Arthropoda; class Arachnida; order Araneae; family Uloboridae; genus Uloborus; species Uloborus diversus. Next base: position 138,737,782 of record NC_072731.1, read on the forward strand.
AAATAGTGTATGGTAAATTTTCTCGTCAATAGGCTTGTACCCATGTTACGGTTCCACGTTATGATAATTTCGTTTCTCCAATTGGATTGTGCCCACGTTACGGTTCCACGTTACGATAATTTCGTAATTTACTCGTCCATCTTATGATAATTTTGTTCTTAAAATTGGAATACAAAAAGAACCACATCGAATTTTCAAAAAATCGCTTCGAGGTGCACACCCATGCTACAAACTATGTGCCAAAAGTCATGAAAATCGGCCGAACGGTCTAGGCGCTATGCGCGTCCAGAGATCCTACAGACATCCAAACATCCAGACATCCTCCGGACATCCAAAGATACTTTCAGCTTTATTATTAGTAAAGATAAAGATAAAGAAGATAAAGGTAAAGATATGGAAGAAAGTAAAAAGGAAGTATTGTATTTGCGAAAAAAGTTTCACTCAAAAATCGACCTTAATATCCATTTTACTCACCCTCGAATGAATGTTGAGTTTTTTTTTTCGACTCGACCACACGTGGATAAGTGCCTATAAGAACGTAGAGACAAGCGAAATATCCATTTTGACGATTCCCGAGTTAATTACAACGAGTTTTCTCGTGACGTCTGTATGTACGTATGTATGCATGTATGTGTGTATGTATGTCGCATAACTCAAGAACAGTATGTCCTAGAGAATTGAAATTTGGTACTTAGACTCCTAGTGGGGTCTAGTTGTGCACCTCCCTTTTTGGTTGCACTCGGGTGTTTCTAAAGGGGTCTTTTGCCCCTTTTTGGGGTGAAATCATTGTTAATTTCGATGTAAACTCAAGTGGCGTTATAATTTGGCAGACACTTGGCGATATATCGCCAGTCTTTGGTCACAAAGTTTTGTCGCCAAAAGGGTTTTTTTTTTTTTTTTTTTTTGAGCAATCACAATGCCCATTGTTCTCGTTTGATTCTTTTGATGTTCCTATGATTTTATTTCCCCCCCCCCCCGCCTCCCTCTGCAGCACCACCGTCGCGTCGCCCGGCCTCACGATGCTGTTCCTCTAGCGAGCAAAGTCTCCAGGTTGCGTCCATATCCTACACACACGCGCATACATGCACACACACACACACACACACCTACACAAACACACATACCTACACACACATACACACACACACATACACACACTCATGCTTACACACAGGCCTACATACACACACACTCGTGATTGCGAAAAACATAATTTGAATTAAAGATGTAAAAATTTAAATTATTTTTCAATTTTTTTTAAAATCTGTTTTAATTTGACCACTGTTGGTGATATTTAGAGATTAAACTATTGAATCACATTAAAGTTGCCAGTAATGGGGAAATGACATTAAATTGGAGTAAAAGGAAGTCGTGTGATGACCACATCAGCTCGTTTGTAAAAGGAAGTAAAAAGAGGGAGGGAGGGAGAGAGAATTTAATTTCAAGATCACAGTCATGGAATTTTTTCCTCTTTTCAATGTTTGATTCATTTATTTACAAGAATACCTATTTATTATTAAGGTAAGTTTTTTTTTCTTCTTCGTTATCAAGTTTCATTGCTAATTTTTATAATTAGTTCCCATGAATCACTAACTGTCTCGTTTTTAAATTCTGTATTAGTCAGGTGGAAGATTTAAAGGTGTTACCGAATTATTCCTATTCATTTGTTTTGAAGGTTCAATGTTTTTTATTTTAAATACAGGGTTTTCAAAAGACTGTTGACAATTCCTTGGAAAATACCTATTTTAACGAAATTGTTTGTACAAAAAAGAAGTTCAAGGTTTACTCGCAATCAATACATTTCAAAGTAATTGCCCTGTAAATCATAGAAAAGGATCCATCTTTCTTGAGCATCGCAAAAGATCTCTGCAAGTATATTTGTTGTTATTTGTGTTACTGCATTAGTAATTGAAATTCGTTGTTTCAGTTGTTCAATTGTGCGAATCTTCAGTAGGAATTTACACCAGACCAAGAGCATCCAAGCCAAAAAGATGCTCAAAGGATCTTTAACATGCCGAATAATCACCAGGGCCGACGAGAGGCCATTTCAGCCTAGTCGGAAACTAGAGGCCAGGACTGTGGAGATTCTAGGCTCAGAATTAAAGCAGTATAAGTTTTAACAGTTTCATGAGAGGTGGGGATACGGCGACCAAACTGACAAGGGGCCCGCCTTGGCTCTAGGCAACCCTGATAATCCTATGACACGGACGCTGACTACTTTCTAGATCCTGAACATCCATCTAGTTTTGTGACGTAAGCCACATAGCCACAATGTTCCACTACGAAACCTGCCGACCTTTTTTTTTTCCTTTAAATTTATTTATTCACAAGAGAAAGCATTTTGAAATCACAAAATTCCTTCTCAACACGAACTGCAGTCTCTAGCCAATGTTCCCCACCTCCAATTCTTAACACGCTTGATCAACCGCTCTTATTCTCACCCTTAACTCAACTTATAATAGATATATTCATAAGAAATACATTCTTGTGGAATCAAAGAAGAATTATTTGCGAATATTAAATTACCAATTCATGCATACATCTAATCTTCTATCAAAACCATAAAGTGATAAATGTTTGCGACTGACGTGTGTTCTGAAGAAAGGCAATTGGGGAACAGCCCTATAAAGAAACAGCACTGAGCCGAGGCATTTTCCGCACTGCAGCAGATCCGGAAAGAGTCGACAATGGACAAAAGCATGCATAATCAAATAATCTAAGAAATAATACATTATATACGAGAAATGTTACTCTGTTATTTGCTGTCATCACTCAAGCGTAGAATACGTGCAGCGAATGGTACTTTGCCTTTGATTCACGTCGAAATATGACACAGCTATACATCAAACTGGATGGAATCCGATTGAAAATAGTCAACAATCAAAACTTCACAGCTTTTGGGAGAACCATCGATGAAAGCATGCAAGTCAGCCTGAAAATGAGCAATATAAAATTACGAAGAGTAGCATCTTTATCATTATTAACAGTGCCAGTCATGCGAGAGAAGTTAAGTTACCAACAAGACCGTATCCAGAAATTTTTTTCGGGAGGGGCCCGGATTCGCACATTGCCCTAACACCACACACATATATACATATAGACACACATACACGCATAAAAATATTAACAAACAAGATGTTTTTTTTGTCTCGATTTTTAATGTTCCTACTGTTGGACTGTTGTTATTTCTTTCTTCTATATCTAATTATAGAAAAAAGTATTGGATTCGTGCAAATTTTCGAATTTCGAAGGATTTGAACGTTTTGAGGTGTGCTGAGTTCATTTCGACCATTTTTGGAAAATGTGTGTGTGCGTATGCGTGTGTGACCAGTTCTTTGTGGCCGCTCTAGAGCAAAAACTACCGCATGAAATCGAACGAAATTCGGTACACATATGTGCCCCTATGTGAACTTTTGCCCATTCGTTTTTGGCGCGAATTCCACCAAGGGGGCTGGAGCAATGGGGCGTTTTTTGAGTTATGCTTGCCTGCTATTCCATAGGAAGTAACTGGCAGAATCAAACAAAATTTGGTCCATATGTTGCCCCTAACAGTTACAGGTGCTGATTTAATTTTGGAGTCAATAGCTCAAACGGGGGTTGAGCTATAGGACGTTTTTTGTCATCAATTGTGACTGCAGTATCTCAAGAAATAATGAACGGAATCAAACAAACTAGTATGTTGTGGCCATCACGAAACTTTCTTCTATATTTTTCTTTCTTTTTTTCTGATCCCTCCCCATGCTTGATGAGGAAGCAATATTCCCAACAAAAACAAAATTACACATGCAAAAACTTGACGACCATCCCAATGTCTGAATTGTTGCAAAAGAAAAGCAAAGAGCGAAAATTGAAAGTTATTTTAAAAGCCTTGCTTGAATTAATTACAAATATTTTATTTGTTAACAAACATAAGATGGCAACAGTTAAAAATTTTAAATCATTGAGATAATATCATAGACTAATAATAAGAGTAGACCGAGCTATGGCAACCCTTTTGCTGCTCATAAACCAAACCATGTGACTGGTGGATATCCTAGCAACAGCGGGCGCAGACGATCAACGCCCGCGAGAAATAAAATAAATAGAATTGATGGAACACGGAAGAATGATCTTTTATGGAGTCCGATTTGTAAATTTGTTATTCCTCTAAGTTGCAAATATATTTTGTTAATATAGTGAGTTTTTCGTTTAGATCGTATTGTGCATTTTCTTTAGTCAATTTCAATAGCTCTCGAAACAATTAAAGATGCAAGCGCCCAAAAAGAATCGGCAAACGGTAAGATTTTTACCTAAAATTTCAATTCAAGATACCGGTTAGTACATTTTTGCGTTAACGCAAAACGTTTACGCCATTGCGTTCACGCCAACGCTGACGTAGCAGTTCCAAATGAAATAAAAGTTACTGAAAACTGTGGTCAAGAACTAATGCCAAAATAATGCATAACTAAAAGCAAAACAGTTCAATCTCTGCACATGGGAAAAAATTATAATGAAAACACCAGGGCCGGACTGGCCAATCGGGCGGTCGGGCGATCGCCCGAAGGGCCGCTGGGTCACGGGGCTAGTAGCGATTTGTGGTTAAGCTCCCCACTTTTTTTTAACTTGCAGCACTCTCTTAATAAATACAAATTTGAAGGAACATCAAATTTGGTGGTGCCGGTACCTGCCCTACGTTTAATAGAGCCTTGGGACCTTGAGAGGCAACCAGGCACTGGATATAGGTTTAATACAAGAAGTGCCTACGATAAGGTATTTTTTGAGTGTACTCAGGACCGCGGTGAGCAAAGGCGGGGGTCCCTGTCTGTTGATTTTCGAGCCTCCTATGCGATTCCGATGCAGGCCCCTAGTTGCCGACTAGGCTGAGATGTCCCCCTCGGGCCTGAGTGTACTTCAGGCCATCTTCAAAGGGGTGTAGAGAGTGATACCCCCCTCCCGCCTCTCTTTAGAATTCCATTCTAATTATATTTTAGTAATGCACAAAAAAAGAAGGCCTTCACAGTGTTACGAAATTAGAATAGTAATGATAAATGAACTAATTGAATAAAAGTAACAAAAAGCATTTATTCTGCAAAATTTTAAAATATAGTGTAATCTTAAAATAGAATCATCCAAAATACTGTAATATTAAAGTTTTCTAACTAAAGGTTACCAAACGTACGTTTAAAATTTTTCAATGAAAGAAAAATAGTATATAGTGTAAACTCGTGGTAAGCTTCAGTTAAAAAAAAAAATGAATAGATAAATAAAATTGATAGCTTCATAGGGACCTCTGACATAGTTACACCTTTAATAGTTTACATAAAATATCATCACGAAAATCACAGCTAAATGAAAACAAAAAAATAAAAAAAAATAAAAAACAGGAGTCACCGAAATATATTTTTAATAGAAAAAAAAAGTTCAAATACAGTGGGAGAGATTTAAAATATTGCACTAAGTATGCACCCCTGTTGATCTAAGTGTTTGAATGTTAAAAAAAAACTCAATCGAGAGATTCAGGAGATATGCTATTGAAAAGTTTAAAAAGTGGAAAAAAGACCTAAGGTATCATTTATTTGCTAAGTACGCCACCTCAGTCTAAAATGTTAAAAGTTCTTTTAATTGGGGCCGCAGACAACTTTGTACTCCAAATAGATGCAAAGCAGTCCAATGGCTTTGAAGAGGAAAAACTGAGGGTGGGTTTTCCACTACGGTTTCAACCATAATTTCTATGGCAGAGCCTTTGAACCCTCTCTAGTCATAACATCATTACAGATCATCTACAAGAGTGCTTCTCCAAAATACCTGACATTTTCAATCACAAACATTTTTTTAAGTAAAAATGATTCGAAAAATCTGAAAACTTACTATGGGGAAAATAGAGGGAACTCACTATAACTATCCCACGCCCCTCAAAACTGGGGGTCAAATTTTCACACACCAGAGTGACAAGCAGTAAGTTTCATCGAAGGTTATCAAAAATTTAATTATAGTAATAGGAAGTAACTATAATCTAAACCAAAAAGCATGTTATTGCATGACAAAACAAAATCTATGTAAAACCTCCTTTAACAGACACTCCCTAATAACGAATATTTCTTCGAGTCCCGGTCCTTATATAGGTTTTTCCGTATATTTGCTCTGAATATCTTACATCCCTAATAATCGAGTTTTTTTAAGAAAAAAAATCAATTGCTATGCTGAAATTCTAAACCAGCAAATTAATAACTATTTTCACACTGAGTTCTAGTGTTAGTTATTTCAAATTCTCTAGTTTAGAAAAGTATTTACCAAATTCTAGAAAGTTGTATTCTAATTTATCTAAGCCAGAAATTTAAAGCAACTTCATTTACTCATTGGAGCAACATTAAAATTTAAAAAATGTATAACCAAGAAATCTATTTTTGAAAGGTTCGTCTTGCTACATTTTTTATTTATCGTTTGCTAAATTCAGTTAAAAAAAAAAAAAAAATCATTAGCTTTTTTTCTAAATAATGGTTTTGAAATAAATTCTTTTCTACTAAATGTACTACAAGTGCGTTATAAATAATGCTAGGAGAGTTTTTTTTTTTTCCTCCCAAGAGTATGACTTTTTTTTTTTTTTTTTTTGCTCTTGCACAATAACATTTTCTTTGTAATTTGCTTGTTACGTAAGCCCAGGATTATAATTATGGTAAATAATGTTATTTTTCTATTTCAACCTCTCAATTCAACTGCACACTATGGGTAGATTTTTTTTTTTTTTTTTTTTTTTGTTTCTTTAACATAGAAATGTTGTCCAGAAGAATTACAGCAAAAATATGTTACATACCGATTTGTGAACTTCGAAGTTTTAGTAAGAACAACAGACAAATCATAGTAACAAATTACTCAAAGAATTCAACAAAATGGCAGATTAAAAATTCCTTTTTTTAAATCTATAATAATTGATCTTATTCCTAGAAGTGCAGAAAGAAATGAAAGCCTGTAGACAAACTTAAAAATGATGTTCCTCGATTATTTAAATAACTAAATTTTCTTAAAGAATGTTATTTTACACCTTTAAGTATACTTAATTTAGTACTACAAATTAATTTTGTGGAATGTTGATGTAAATTTTTAGATTATTTAAATGTATCGTAAAACCGTACAACTTTAGACAACTTTATATGTGTATTTTTCTTCATATTTTCATCATTCTTTGCCAAAAAAGGTTGAGCATTTAATCAAGGGCGCCCAAATGGTGGGGGGGGCAAAAGGGGGGCTCAAGCCCCCCCCCCCCACCTCTGAAATTAGAACTTCCTTGCTTTTAGTACTTTTTTCTTTGCGAAAATGTAAAATCATTTGTTCTCCAGCAATTAATGAATAAGTTATTGTAAATGTCAAATTTTAATAACTCTCTTCTGTACTGAAATTGGTTTCTATGGGGGAAAATATCCTGCTAAACCATGAGGAAAATATCCGAGCCCCCCCCCCCCTAAAAATTTTGCATATGGGCGCCCTTGCATTTAACCATACACTACCATACATTTCAGCTGTAGTGTGACGCTTCGAAAAAAAATTCTAAATTACACACAAAGGGAGGGGGGATTTTTTGTATATCGGTATAAAGCTTGCACATGGTGGTGACAACTTTAGACCACCTCATATTTTCCTTCATATGCAGCGCTAAACCACTCCGGTCTGAAGTTACAATGCATAGACCGTTCCGTTCCAATCCCGTACGCTGCAAAAATTGTAAAAAAAAAAAAAAAAAATTGTACTTACTTTTTCCGATTTATAAATTGTTTTATACTTTTTGAGTCAATTTCGGGTTCTCTTAAATAAAATCAATGGTGCAAAATACAATTGTTTATTCAGATACATAAATATGAACGTTAGATAGTGTGAAAAGCAATTATTAGGTACCAACTGATGGATTTTATTATTTTTTTGGGGGCATTTTTGTTTATAATTTTTTATAAGGACTTGGTTCAAATTATGTCTCAATTGCGTAAGTTACTTCGTTGTCGCTCTAATCTTTTTTTTTTCTTTTTTTTTTGTATCAAATGACATTGGGGGAATGAGGTCAACACCAAAATGTACCCTTTTTTGTTTTCCTTGTTGAAATTTGGTTGTTCCTATTTCGTGGATCACCTTTTCCATCAAATCAGGCGAAAAGTTGAGGTGAGGACGGCCGCCTATCTTCTTTCTTTTCCCTGGATTAATGTCTAAAACCAAAGAAAACTCAAAAACTAAAAAAACTGCTCAAGACTATACAAAATTGTTCACAAAATATTGACAAACGATAGTAAAAATGGGAGGTCTAAAGTTGCAACTCGAATTCCCGGATTTTATTTACTTCGAAACGACATGTAAACAAAGCAACATCAGGATTCGCCAATAAGGCTAAATCATCTTAAATATCTAAGCAATAAAGTAATAAACTTACATCCAGAGAATTCAATCGGCAAATATAGGTTTCGAAGGAGACTTAGAGAGTTGAAGCAAAAATTTCAAAAAACCTCCCAACACAAATGAATGTTGACACGAGAATGATAACACTGGAGCTTGGGGTAAACAACATGAACTTCTCTGGACAACATGTGCGAACCGACAGATTTTTTTTTTTTTTTTAAGTCTTTAGCTTTGCTCCAACGACCACTACATGGCACATACTACCAGATTCCTTCAATAGTCTGAAGTTGCAACCCTGGTCTAATGTTGTACGTTTTTACGGTATTTGAGAGACGAATGAGGACACGCCAAAAGAGTGACTTTCTGGGTGTTCAAAAAATTTTGTTGGGAGAAATAAATGAGTTATTGTTTTAATAAGAATGGAATAACATCGCAAAAAATATTACCAACTATTAAAAAAAAGGAAAAAAAAATAGGTCAAACAATCCTTATGTTCGGCTCCTGAGACATAATATTATTAGGATTTAGGAGAATCACCCAACTGCGTGTATGAAATTTCAGGTTCAAAAAATTGTCGGGCCCCTAAACCTTTCCCCTCACGAACAGACATTCTAAAACTGCGCTTTTGAAACTACAATTTCGGAAAATTTCCGGGAAGAGACTATCAGAAAACTCCTCCATTCAATTTCGAAATCCTTTCAGAATCCTATTTCAAAACATTTCTGGAGGAAGGCCTCCAAATCTCTTTTCCCCAAACACCATCAAAGATTGGCTGAAACGACGTTTTTAGAACTACAATTTCGAAAAATTTCCGATAGAGATCCCTAACTTTCAACCTAGTTTCAACTTCGAAAAAATACGAGCGAGGACTCTCGAACTCACTCCCCCTCCCCCCACCACGCACTAGTTTAAAGATTGTCCAAAACGGCGTTTACAAAACTATAATTTCGGAAATTTCCTGGGGGAAAAATCCCCGAGCTCCCTATGTCTGTGAGAATGTTACAGTTATGATTAGGTTTATATTGCTAACATTTCAGTCTTGTAATGACAACCTCTTAAACCAGAAGCTGAAATCTTTCTCTCTGTCTCTCTCTCTCTCTCTTTCTCTGTTAAAATTCGTTAAAAATTGAGGTACCATTAAACTCATGCACTCCCCTAGTTTTTGACCTTGCGACCTGCATTCATTTTATTGCTCTTTTTCCTACCATTTTCAAAAAACCTTTAAACTTGCGAGATTTGTGTACATGTGGGGGGGGGGAGTAGATTTATCCCTGAGATAAGGGCCGGTTTTGTGTAGACGTTTTAACGGTTCAGTCCGGCCCTGATCACTCTGTAACGATGGCAGGAAAGTGTTGCCAGTTTGCGAACGACCCCTTACCATTCGTCGCATATCCTAGAATTATAGAAATTCGGCTCATTAGATCGCTGATAACTTTTTAAATTTTAAAGAAATTGCGGTGGAATTTTTTTTCATGGATTGTAGGAAGTATCTGAGCTTTGGATTATGAACGTTATAAATTGCTATCTTCCGTGCATGCGCAGTGAAAAATTAATTGCTTTAATTGTTCATATTTCATCAATTTTTCCATATTTTAACTTCAAATTTTATTATTATGTCTCTCTAAAATGCTGTCAAATATTCTATAAGTTTAGTAACGTTTGGCGAAATACTCTGCGTGATATGAGGCGAAAACCTTCAAAAAAATTTGTATTTTTGAAAGAAATGCTTATATTTCCATGGGTATAAGAGATACTTTCACATAAATATAAAAATAAGTTTTTGATAGATTTTTAACTCATTTCTGAAAATTATAGCTTATTCCCAGCAATTTTCAATGAAAAATGATCAAAAAACCTTTTTTTTTATTTCCTCAATTCGTTGTTGGTCCCTAAATGAATAGCAGACTTAATTTTTATTGGAAAATGACAACTAGAGTATACATTTTTTGCAAAGCAAATTATAGAGCAATTGGTCTATTATTTCTCGAGAAATCCCTAAAAATGTGAATTTTTGAAAGTGTCCCAATACTTTTGGTCATATAGTGTATATAGTGCTTCTGCTTCAATACATTGAGTTTTTATTAAAATTTTCTAATAAGTCTTGTGAGTATCTGATCCTTGTGTGTGTGTGTGTTAGTTGTCATGTAATAAATATTAAGGGTTGTCCTTTTTCTCAGGAGGTTCGAAAATATTACCTAGATATATATCTGCCTGAAAAAAAAATCTCGAAATACTTAGGTGAAAAAAATCTCAATGCCTCGCTCTGCCAGATTTTAAAGTTTTTATCGCTCTGCCTCGTTTTCATGCATCTTGCATTTAATGAATCAATAATAAAAAATAAAAAAAAAGGGCAAGAAACAGATTTGCAGGAAATACATAAAGTTACGACAAAAATGAAAATGAACAGCCTACATTTAGGAAAGCAATTATAAGTACAAGTAAGAGTATTTCACAATTAAAAAAAAAAAAAAAAAAAAGAGAAAAACCAAGACAAACTTTTTTTTTAAAGTTCTGTGTTACGCACTTCTGTGCCGAAAAATTATAGTATCGTGTCTTCAGTCACAGAATAAAATGAATGTTCTAATCAAATGATTATTAGTAATTTTATCATTCGTACTGAACAAAAATCTTTTTTGAGGTCCCACATTTTCTATTCTATTTACTCCTAGTAATATGTAAATACAGCGAGAGAAAGGATTTAGCTTCTTGTTTAAGAGAGGGAACCATTTCTATATTTAATTAATATGATCTTTATCGTAAGCATACTATTTACTCAGAAATACTCCCTATTTTTCCAAGCACTCTGTTTGGGGGCTATGCCTTTTAATTTTCTCAAAAATAAAATTTTCAAAATGCAGTTTTAAACGATCTCTGGTAGTATTTGGAAAATGGGAGTTCGGAAGCTTTCCCCGGAATTTTTCGAAATAATCTAAAACGCAGTCTTAGTATGATGTTGGGGGGGGGGGAGGCAAAAATTTCAAAGTGTTATAAACATGATTGTAGGCCATCTTTAGTAACGTTCTGGGACATGCAGGTTTTTGTAATCAAAGTTCCAAAAATGCAATTTTAGAAAACTTTTTTTTATGGTCCAAGAAGGAGTTTTCGCAAACTCCCTTCCCGAAATTTTTCGAAATTAAAGTCATAAAAACGAAATTTAAGACGATCTTTAATGATGTTTTTTTAAGGGAGGAGGAGGGGGGGGTGCTTATGTGACCTGAAAACCATTAATGCCCGTAATTAATTTTTTCTACATTGTATTAAAATACTGATCTAGCTTCTGAGAATGAAAACAGAAAGCAGTGAAAACTTGTAATCCCCATTCTATATTGTTCACACCTTAAGGCTGAAAACGTCATAAAAACTAATACATACAATGCTTAGTAATTCTAGCATGGTGTGTTTTTTATATTAACCGAATCATATTAAGTTACTAATATATTTTTCATGATTTCCTATGTATTTAATGAGTATGTTGGTGTACGGAATGTTTTCCGCAACTGAATAAATGTTTTTGAAAAGTATTTTTATTCTCCAAAAATACAGCTTCCAAATTCTGAAAAAGATAAATAAAAAAAAATAATAAACTATTTCTATTGTGAAAACTTTCTGAAGACATCAGAAAGCCTTCTGTATTTTTGTTTTCTTATCAATCTTAAATGTCGGTATTAGTAATCTGGAAATTTTGTATTTGGATGAAATTTTGTTTTTAATTTCATCCACATTGATGTTTTTTTCCTGAAATGTAATTTTACACCCCCCTCCCCATTTAAAAGTAAAATCTACTTAAGTTAAACCTTGAATGAACACAAACAATTAGTAACCATGGCGACGATAATTTGACTTCTTAGTAAATATTAAAACAACGAGCTAGAGTTATTCTTGTCATCATGACAATCTGAAAAATCAGAGCAGCATCAGCTTTGGTCAAGTAAAGATAATAAGCATTCGCAATTGCTCAAAAAAAAAAAAAAAAAAAAAACTCATTTTTTTCTAGAAGAATAAATATTGTCCTGAATTTTAGTTGTTTTCCAAAAATGATAGCGCTGTTGGAGAAATAATATTTAAGCGAACGTACTTAAAAAAATATAAAACATGTTTTTTAATAGTAAAGACTATCTGTACAAGCTTGATTCGCTCTGAAAAGTATGGAATAACACAAGTACATGATTTTTTGATTCAAACACTCAAAACTTGCAGTTAATCACAATATCGATATATTTAAGCTATTTCCAAAACAGTTAATTAAAAATAAGTATTTTAACTTATTATTTTTTTTCCATTGTTTCCGGCAATAAATAAAAACTTGAGATAAAACACAGGAATTATGACACAAAATGTAAGCTAGGAAATATTCTTTAATAAAAATAAAATTAGCTACAATTCGCATTGCTGCACTAGAAAATAAAAATTATGCTATTTTGTTTCTCACGTAATGTTTTAAAAACTGTATAATATCGTACATGTCTTAAAATAAGGAGTAATATTGCGACCCCATAAGAAACGTTTCACGATTCTATTTGGGGTCAAATTATGCATCGTTTTCTTCCTTAGGAAGTTTTCTAAAGAGAAATACAGTAAAATCCTATTACAACGTATACTAATGCAACGAAATACTTGTTTCAATGAAATAAATTTCTAGTCCCGATTCTGAAATTCGATGAATTTTACTGTATATTATGAATTACATGTTCAATGTGTATCTACCTTCTAAAGAAATTTGACGAGTCTGGCTCTTAAAGACACAAATAATTTTTAAAAACGTTTGTTGAGCTGTGGAAAGCACTTTATGTGTGTACATTTGTAGTAACATAAAACACATGTAAAACGATGCAAAATACCTAGTATCTGGAATCTGGAATACGATTTAATCCATATATAAAAATATTTTTCTACTGGAAGGGGAAAATGTCAACTTTTCGCATTCGACAGCATTGTAACAATGTTCATTATATTGTTAATAAACAATTTGACTCAGAAATATCCCTTTCCAATCTATTTCTTTTCAAATCACAAATTTGAAAAAAAAAAAAAAAAAGCAGATATTGCTAATTTAACAGCTAATAGCACGCATCTACATGAAATCACTTTCAAAAGCACTTGATTCTTCAAGAAAGCCTTAGGAAAAAAGAGGAGAACGTCCAGCGAAGGTCATTGAGGGGAACTAATGACAGCGTAATAAATCTTACACCCCATTAGCTCTCTCCCCTCAAAAAAGGGGCGTTTACTATGAGGGGCGGAGCGAATGCAAAAAGTGAACGTATTTTGAAATTTTTTTCAATAGTTAGAACCCGATATTTGTTTAAAAAATGGTCGCATTATTTCAAACAAGATCTCAAAAGAGAGCTGGAAATATTTTGCGTGTTATGGCGTTCTTAAAGTTTCGATAGCACGAGTTCCAGATGTTTTACAGAGCGAAATGTCCAACAGTACCTCGTTTTCGAAGAAATTCATTTTTTCTCGAATTTTAAAAAATCGGAGAATGGACACATCAAAAAAGTAAAAACTAAAATACACAGACATAGTCTTGAAAAATACTCAGAAAAAAAAATTGATCCGAAAACTTCACAGGAATTTGTAAAACAAGCTCCAACTTTCCTCGTAGGTTAACATTAGATCCGAATCTTTCAGACTCGCAGTGAAGAGCACCCTTTTTTTTATTAAAACTTGTAACTGTTAATATTTCTTGAACTGCTCGTATATCGTTACAAATCACCCACGTGCAATGTTACGGCGAACTTTTTGTAACTTTTCTTCCAAATTAATGAAACTTTCATCAACAATTTTGTTTCGGTCATCGAATCAAAAATATGACATTTGAAACAGTCATTACCATCTTTGTGTGTGCGTGTACTGTATATATATTTAATGGCAGGTGTTACAAACCCGACCATGCGCCATTCTATAGGTCGGATGCCGAATCCGCTCCCGATGGTCGGAGCTCCAACCACATATTTTAAAATAATCAAACATTGTTTTTGTGTATAATAAAATTTAAAGAGGATCATAAACTTTGTATAATACACTCATTCATATGTGTAACGGGCCATTCATTAATTAAGTAAGGGTCCTAAGGGGGAGGGGGTGGAAATTTCTCTACATACCCTTCCTTGGAGAGGGGGGGGGGGTTTAGATCCATTCTTCGTAATATTTTCCAAGCCGATATTTTATATTAGAAATCCGCGGTCAAGTGGTTTGGCAAATATTATATTTCATTTGCTTCAGGAAGGTATGTATTATAGGATGAGCTGTTTTTTACTTGTGTTTCAAAGAATGAAACGCGTAAAAGATAATAAAAGAATCGCACTGTGTTTTGCATGTCTTTTTTTTTAATTATTATCGCATCATATACAAAAATTATTTGTCGAAAAACATTCGGGCTAGATTCCTTACAGTAAACATTTCTTTACTCAAAAAGGTTAAAAAAAATAAATAATAATAATAATGATAGTTAATTTTAAAACGATCCCAGTGATGTAATATTTGTTATTTTATTATTGTGAAGAAAAACAAGAATCTCACGTAAAATGGGGGGGGGGAGGGGGAATGTTACATACCCTTACACAGGGGAAAGGGAAGGTCGAAAATTGCCAAAATTGTCCTTACGTAATTAATGAATGGCCCCGAAGAAACAAAATTGAATTGAAACGTATCTTGTCACAATTTATGAGTGACTTCTTAAATTAATTTGGACTAATGTAACTTTTAAAACATTATTAATGTTAAAAGGCAGACCGAGAACATCAATATAGAGTTTCAAAATTTTAAATCTATTTATTTGGAACTGTGTGGGTTTTTTAATTTTTTTTCAATCTTTAGATTCGGAAATGTACGTAATATTGCTCGTAGGTGATTTGTAACGATATACGAGTAGTTTAAGAAATATTACCAGTTAAAGTTTTAATAAAAAAGAAAATTCTTCGTACTTACCATACAGTTTTTGTGCATCCTCTTCGGAAACACCAAAAACAGTTTTTTTTTTCATTGTTTTAACTTAAAAACTAAGTTTTTTTTTTCAAATGAAATAACAGTTTTAAATTCAAATACACAGCATAAGCACATGAAAACACGTTTAAAAAACAATTTCACCAAATGATAGTGAAATGATTTCACCTATTTTATTCTAAAAAAGAGTGAAATATCGGTTTTCCAAAACGGAAAGCAGTCACTCATTTAGGATATTAATTTAGTCTAAAAAAAGAGTGAATATAACTTATCAAAAGGGAGTGAAACTAGCTTATCCAAAAGGAATGAAAATAACCGCTCCGCAAAAGGAATGAAATTCACTCCTATAAGGAAAGTGCGTTTTCAAAACTGCAAAGGAGTGAAAATTTACTCAGTCTGAGTTAAAATCGCTGGAATTTTTTAAGAGAGTAGTTCAGTACAGAAAAGATAAGGGTAGTGGAAGATCTTGATCTTTGGTGGGAAGAACGAATTAGGCAATATATGAAGTTTTAAAAGTTTTTCGTTCAAAAGATCGGACCGCTAATCGGTCGGAGTTGGCTTCGCTCACTGATCGGCTGGATTACAGTAACGTGGTCGCTTGGCGACTTTGGCTGTAAACAATAGAGTTGTATGATCATTTGTTTACATTTTAAAGCTACTTTATTATATTTTTTTTTGTTTATTTGGCGAAATATTTCAAATTACAAAGAATTGTTTTCGTTTTTAAAGAATTTTTAGTCATTTTAGTTGAAGAATGTGTTTATTTTACATCGGGAAAGAGGGAGGGGGGATGAGTGATTTTCGTTTATTTAGAGAACTGTTTTCAACCTTTGTCATTTTTTTAAACGATATCTTTTCGATTGGTTTATTCTTTTCATATAGGGGGGGGGATGTTTCAGCGGAATTTCCCGTTTGTTCTAGATGGGTAGTTAGTTTTTTACACTTAATACATGTTGACACTTTTTATCCTTCGAGTATGGCTGAAGGAACAAACCATCAAGTACGGGAGAAAAAATTGTTAATAAAACAACTGCTCAGTGGGCATTAGATAAATCAAGTTGTAAGAAATACACGCATTCTGACACCAAGCAGCTTAAAACATTTTCTTTTTATTTATTTTTTTCAACATTTGATAGTTTCTTGAAATTCTTTAACTTTTCAATTTACAAAGTTTTAACAGAACAACGTCTGTCGGGTCGGTCCTCTAGTTGAAGATAATTGCCTCTATCCTCCCCATTTTCAAATCTGATTTTGGGGGTGTTCCCGTGACCCGATTTTGTCCTATTTTGGATATGTTATTCAGTATCGACTAGAAACCCGAAAATCGTTGAAAAAGCTTCTGTTGCAATTTTGCCCATGTTCAATCGTATATTGCTTGGACTATTTCCTGGTATAGAAGGCAGTGTCTGACGTCATTGTAGTGATGCCTGGACCATGCGCAAAAGTACTACAGAACAAGTGACGTCAGGATGACCTGAGACGGTGAGGTGGAGCAGGATATTTTCTTAAAAACTGAGCTTTTACGTGTGAAGTGGAATGGAAACATTTTCGGATCAATATTGGAAAACGTACACGGACCAATATTGAAAAACGTACACCGATCGATATTGAAAAACCATTTGGACAGAGCTCTGCACTTTAACTGTCAAAAATTCACACTCCAGTCTCAGCAAACACACACGCAGAAGATAATAAAATCTCCCATAAAACAAATGAAACCTAAGCCCATAGATGTCATAAAATTTAACGCCTATTTTCCCCTCTCTGAATCGTGGACGCTCATTTTTGATTCATGGTCTATTCTTGCGCTCCTTTTGTGCTATCCTAATTATGTAATGAAAGCTATTAGACCCGAAGGAAACAAGTGCTCACTGATAAAACCATTAATCTTCATTTAAACGCAATTACTCTCTTGCTGGCATAGCGTCGAATCAACTGTGGACTCGCTTCTTTTGCGTGCTTAGCTCTTTTCTGCCCAACGACAATAAGGAATAGCCAACTCATTGTGCAGTATTTGATGGCAAATACATTTATTTTCCAGTGTTTATTTATGTCTCGATAATGCTTAATGCACACTCCATTTATTTATTTCATTTCTGGAACTGAAACTTCGATGGCGTTGAATTGAAACCGTCACAGGCAATTGGGCGAGGACTATTTCTGATTCACTACAATTAATTAATTTACCTTATGTTTGATAGAATAAAAGGCAACATCCAAATGTGTGTGTGCTTTTAAGCACTCGTGAACTACCTGACAGAGTTCGTTAAAAATTTCAGTTTGTTCCACGGGATGTTTAGAGGCCGATCCGATAGAAATACAAAAAACATAGGTTTTTTTCGAGTGAAGTGAACTTTTTATATGAAAGTTACACAGGCCTGCCCATTCCTCTTAAGAACGATGGGTCATCCCCTCAAAACGACAGAGCATTTTCCCAAGAACCAAAGCCCCAAGCCAAAAACCCCCCTCAAAAAATTTCCATGAAGAAGTCTGCGCCATGCCCCCCCTCCCCCTCCCTATGGGGCACCCTTGAGTCAAGTAATGACTTCTGAATAATACGTCAGCATAAAATTTCTATGCATTTTTTTTACAATCATTTTGCTATGCATTTTCTATGCAATTTGAATTTATCGAGCACAATTCATTTTATACTGATCCTTTTATTTTATACCTCTCCTTCTCACATATAACTGTAACTTTTTGCTTATTTTAAACATAAAGTTTTAAATACTTCTCTTAGTTCCAAACTTAGAAGATAATAACTTTGATGAGAAATCAGTAACTTTTTCGACTTCTTTCTCCAATCTAATTTTAACTTTCCAATTGCCTAAAGCCTAAAGCATATTCCTCAGAGCTCGAAACCAAGCGGTCGTTAATCGTATTTTACAATCAAAAGTTTTAGCTTAATTACCGTGATTTTACGCACGGTCGTTATTTTTGTAACCTAACATTTCATTAAAAATAGTAATAATTTGACAAACTTAATTTTACGTCCAGTTGTCCTTCCCCCATCCCCCGCCCAAGTTTATATATTAAGGCTGTGATAGTTGGTGACTTTTAATGTAAAAATGCTTTTCCTTCATTCCAGGGCATAAAAATGGTCAGTAAAAGTCAGTTGAAGTTAGTATTTAAAAACTTGGTCAGTATTAGCATTTACAGAATTTAGTCAGTAAAGTCAGTTTTTTTTTTTTTTTTTTTTTTTTTTGCAAATTTACTAAATAATTAATTTTAAGATAATATTTACTGCCAATTTTGTTTTCATTTTCTGATTAACTTTAAAAAATACCAAAAAAGCAATCAATTGCTAATATAGGTGCCCAATTTCGCCTACCTGGTAGTCTGTTTTACTCGATAAAGATCTTTGCTATTCTTTTATTCCATTGGGATGATCTACTTTTATGGAAAACCTAGCTCCTCCCCCCCTCCCTACCTCCCTCCCCCTCCCTTTGATGTTGGGCATATTCTTTGAAACATTTTCCTGTTTTTTCCAAAGTACAAGGTAAGATGATGAATTTTTCGAGCAATAAGGTATACATGACAGCTATATTTGTGTACAACATTGAAATCAGTAAAAATTCATTTGACAAAAAACATCATACAAGGGTGCCCACCTGGGGGAGGGGGGGTCATGGCGCAGATTGCGCCATTGAAATTTTTAGGGAGGTTTGTTTTGAGGGGTATTTTTCTCTTTTTTTTTGGGGGGGGGGGGGGAGCTCTTTTGCAATGATTAGAGCGGGTGCATAGGGAGGTGGGTACCCCTGCAGCATATGTTGAATGTATTTAGAAAAACAGAAAATAGGGTATCCCATAATTTTGATACTTTTTCTCATAGGCAAAGGTGCACAAAAAATGGGGGGGAGGGGGGTCAGAAGTGAGGGGTGTTAGAAAAGTGCATCCCAAAGCTGTTTTTTTTTTTTTTTTTGTACAATTAGGCTATATTTTTAGATGTTTGCGTAAACTTCTTTCTTCCAATTCAAAGTCGCATTCTTATGAATTAGCATGAGAAAAGTCCATTTATATTTGGCAAATTGTAACAAGAAAATGAGCTTTCTCGGCTATTACCGAGTATTGGAGGATCATCTTTTTCCAATACAGGATTTGCTGGGCGGACCAAACTTTAATTCAGCATGACAAAGCGCCTATTGATGCATCCAACTCAACAAATCTGTAGTCGAATATGAATAATATCAATATCAAGGAATGGCCGTTGGTTAGTCCAAACTGAAATCCAATGTTAAACGTGTGGCAACATCAAGGTCGGATACAAGGGAGGGGCGATGGCCCCTCCCTTGAGGAGCCCTGCACCTATAATTTCTCCTAATTGAGGTCCAAAAATGATAGTGTGGGTTATCTTTGATATGACTTTAAGGAAAGGAATATGGTTCAAATCTAGCTCCCGGGAATTTTTTTGGAAAAAAAATTTCAAAAGTCCGATTTTAAACGGTTTTTGGTGATATCTGGAGAAAACCAACATAATTATTGAACAAATATACAGATTGTACATTTGTGTACTACGTTGGTTTTCTCCAGTTATTTCTCAGCACAGGGTTATTTCGCGATCTTTGGTGACGTTTGGAGGCCTTCCGCCAAGCATTTTCCAAAATTTAAGTGTTGAAAGACTGGATTTTCTCGGGTAGTGTTAGGGGCAGGAATGGGTTCAGTGACTTTCTTCTGGTAATTTTGCAAATCTGAAGTTCCAAAAGGCAATTTTAGACGACCTTCAATGGTGTTAGGAGGAGGGGGATCCGAAACATTTCCCCGGAATTATTACGAAATTGAATTTATAAAACACAATTTTAAAGTACATGTAGATCAGATATGCTGGAGAGGTAATGATAAAATAACAATCGCCCGCTTCTTGATAAATTTCTGGATCCGCCATTGGGCAACATTGGGCACCAAAATTATACGAAACTGGAAGCCAATATTTTTCGACACAGGAATAACTTGATACTTACGATGGAAAAATCATATGTTTAAAGTAACTAGAGGTAATGGAAACACAATTTTATATTTTCATTTGTATATATATATATATATATATATATATATATATATATAATTGTGTTTCTCAATCTGAAGAAAAATCAAAAAATAAAAAGTGTTTGTAATTATAGGACATTCTATTTTCTAGTTTTTTTAACAAAATCAACATATGGTGTTTTTAAAATAAGTCACCCTAACTTGTGTTTCACGTACTGGTTATCATTATATACAAATATGTGATGCAAATCCCTCCATTCGTATTTTTACTGTGAATTGTATTTAATGCTTGTGTCTATATTTTTGGGACAGGGTGTAGTTTTTGTACATGCAAAAATATTTGCTTATTAGTAATTATTAAAACAATCTTCTAAATGTGTTCTGAGTTTTACTAAAAGATGTTTTTAACTTAAAATTAACAGGAATAATTTATATATTTTTTCCATTTTGTATTTCCTAATTTCTGAATTTTTCTTAAAGTTGTTTTCCACTGAGTTTTCAAAGAAGAAAAAATGTGAATGAAAAACTGCTTTCGATCACTTAATAATATTTTAAACAGTTGCGAGATTTTTTAATTTATTTTCCTAGTTTCAGAAAAGTTTTATTCATTATTCAAAAAACAAATGAATTAAACTAAACGTTCAGTCAAACTTTGTACCAAATTAGCTGTATATTATGTTGCTGCATGTTACAAATAAAGCTAGTATATGTTTCACTTAGTATGATACTCTTTTTTGTTACGCCAGAGTTTGTTAATTTTTAAAATTTTAGTCAGTATATGATCAGTATTTAGTCAGTAAAGTCAGTATTTTTGACCCTCCAAACAGTTTTACCCCCTGTCATTCCCATAACAAAGTTCTTCACAATAGCATGATTTTTTCAGCAACTGTGTACTACATATGTAAAAAAAGCTAGGTACCGATGACGCCTATGTCCTAATTTAGTACCCTTGATGTAAATTGCGCAGTTCTTTAATTCCAACTGGATTGATATTTTTTCTTAATATTTCAGAGACTCTCTATCATCAAATGATGTCACGCTTTGACGAGGGTGGGAAGTTCAGGAAATCGCGAGTTTCATATAAGGGAGGTAAGGGGGGTATGACATCACGCATTTTTTAAAAAAGAATATGTTTGAGAAAATAGCGTGACATGTGACAAGGAGGGGGAGGGGTGAGGCGAATTGTGAAAATTTGTTACAAAAGGGGATGGGGGTCAGAAATGCTGAAAAAAAGTATGACATCATTTGTGGACTGCCCCTTACCAAAATAATTTTATTTATGCTCTTTATTACGTTTGATATTTAATTTTTGGATTTGTCTGAATTAGGGGTGAGACATCGATGTCGATGTTTTGGAAACATCGATGTTTTTAACATCGATGTTTTACTTTCGATGTTTTTGGACCATCGATGTTTTGGTTTCGATGTTGATGTTTTTGCATTTTAATGAAAGTTATCATAAAATTTGCTCCAATTTTCTCGCTAGGTAATTAAGTTTACTTATGGAGTAGCTAAAAAAAAAACATTTTTTTTGCGCCCATTTTATCGGATCAATTTTTCTGTGCAGAGGATGATTTTTGGGAAGACTACAAGATAGTACATTACTAGAGAGTGAGGAAGAGAGGTCAAAGCTATTGGGAGAAGCTGACACTGGTAGTCTGGTGCTAGAACTTGCAGTCCATTTCAAGGCTCCATTTCTTAAACTAAAGGAAAATCCTATACGTTACTAAGGTGAAAATTATAACTTAAAAAATTCAGAGCTGGTAAAAGTTGCTTAAAAGTATTTGATAGTGATGGCAACTTCTGTTCCATTGGAAAGAGCTGTTTCCCTGACTGGCGGGATAGTCTACGAAAAGAGGAATGCGCTTCTGGGAAACAAAGTAAATAAACTTCGTTTTCTCCAAACTGTCAACACCAATATTCGGGGTTACTTATCGATTTCCCCCACCAAGTCGTCCCTCTATTACTTACAATTTGTGTTTAATTATTAACTAACAGTACAGCACATATTTCTTGCTCTTAAACATAATTGTTAGAATTAATTTTGTATTTTTAAAATAATTAGCACCATTTTTTCTCATCATTCACCTGACGGTAAGTGCTATGATACATTTTTTCTTAGATTCTTTTTTGATGTAAATTTAGTTTTAGTTTCATTCAGTTTGAAAATATTTCCTTATTACTATAGCTAGTTTGTATTAATTGGTGTTGTCTTATTATCAATTTTGGCCCTACTAAGATACGAAAATGTTGCGAAATTATTCTTATTAAATTTAAATTATGTTCATGATTTGAGTTTCAGTATTTTTAATATATGCGTCGGGTACGTATTCTTTTGTATTGCTTAAATTCGTGAAGTATATTCAAAAATGAATGTTATACATTGATAAAAAGATCGATGTTTTAAAACATCGATGTTTGGAAACATCGATGTTTTTTGATCGATGTAACAATATCATCGATATTTTAATTTCTAACATCGATGTTATGAAACATCGATATTTTGCCATCGATGTCGCACCTCTAGTCCGCACCTGCGTTGAGCGTTTTACTGATTTGTTAGATTACAGTTACTTTTTTCGGTTGGGCGAAATATTCGGAATGTTTGCTTGTATGTCTTCTTTTCAACTATGTTAAAATGTGAGTACTGATTCTTAGTCAACAAACGCGTTACACCAGTAATGGAGTTGTTTTCTTCAGTGAAAAGGTACTATTTTTAGTCACTAAAATTAATAGGATGGGCAAAAAAAAAAAAAACATAGAAAGAAAGAAAAAAACTTTCATTTTCCCTGCACTTTTTTTTCTCTTCCGATTTTGGAAACAAGGCGTTGTCATTATGACGTCACAAATGATATACTTTAGCGCGCTTTGCTGTCAACCGCGTTGCCAGCACATGATAATTAAGAAGCGAATTAAATATTGCGCTCTACGCTTGCTGTCAACCGCGTTGCCAGTACATGAGAATACAGAAGGGTATTAAATATTTCGCTCTGCTTTAATGGCATCAGTGAATGACATTTCCTCACTTGTGATGTCATGCGCAGAAGCTTAAAAAATAAAATTGAATCTGCGCACCGATTAAAATAATTGTTAAAATAGATTAAACTGTGCCCAATTATTTAAAAGATGGTTAACTTCTATGTTTTTAAGCGTGCTCTTAGAGAAAAAATACCTTATAAATTTAGAAAACAACCCAGCTGTATAATAATTGGTCTCACACACCCAGAGGCACCCCAATGGGAGGTCACGGGAGGTCACTATGACCTTCCAAAATTTTCCTTAGTCGTTAAATTTTGTCTATCGATTTGGTAACATTTAAAATTATAGTCTGCAAAGTTATCATCATTCGGCGAAATTTGGAGATCCAATTGGCAAAATTATTATCATTCGGCAAAATTTTGAGCTCCATTCGGCACATTGAGACTTTATGCCCCCCCCCCCCCCCACTTGTGTTCGGAGAGCCCCTGCACCCACCAACTGACTGCAGTGTCTTATTCATGTACAATTATCACTTCTCCCCCTCCCCTCCTTTTCTTCCTGCTGCAAAATATAGGCGACAGATGAAGATAACCAGTTCGCTTGAAGTTTTAATCCTGCTGAGAGCATTCTGATAGACCTCATTCACTTCATTCGTCATAAGAGAAGAACCATTTGTCATGAATTCTTCCCGACGGGGTCACAGCTACACTGTAAAAAAAATTCGGAAACGTTTCTGAGTATATCGTGCAGCTGCGGTTCATGAAATTTTCAAAAACGTTTCTGAGTATTTCGGAATTATCTTTCTGTAATTTCCGGAAACGTATCTGAGTATTTCGGAATCCTCTTTCTGTAATGTCCAGAAACGTGTCTGAGTATTTCGGAATCCTCTTTCTATAATTTCCAGAAATGTTTCCGAGTATTTTGGAATCCTCTTTCTGTAATTTTCAGAAACGTTTCTGAGTATTTCGGAAACCTCTTTCCGTAATTTCCAGAAATGTTTCTGAGTATTCTGTGCAGCTGTGGTTCATGAAAGTTTCGAAAACGTTTCCGAGTATTTCGGAATTCTCCAAACAATTTTCAAAAACGTTTCCTAGAATTTCGGAATCCTTTTTCCGTGATTTTTTCTAAAAAATAATTCTTTACTATAGTATTGCATGCCATATCAGTTTCAATTTTTTCATATCTAAGAGCAATGAAACAAGCAATTTTAGAATCATTCGTGGATTTTTTTTTTTCTGAATTTCTAATGACAAATAGCATGGTTAACAGCATAACATATGCACAGTTATAAATTTTTGAAAATTTATGAAATAATATAGTAGTTTCATTCATAATCACAAAATCGTCGGGGGAGGGAAGGGGAGTACTTTCTCAAAAGTGGGATTGTTTGTTAAACAATATTAAACTTCAGTTTTTCTCTCAATATTTTCAAGACAATATTATCAACATATTGTATTTTTAATGCAGAACTTAAAAACATATCTTGTATCAAACTTGATAGCTTTTATTTTCGAATAAAATTTGACAAAACTTACCTACACTTTGCGTTCCGAAATTCGCTCACGTCAAGTCAATTTCTTTGACGAACAAAGGGTACCGAAAAGTACCAACAGAGAAATTGATGAATTTAAATATGACACCAAAGTCCCCCTGCTGGAACCATTCGGGTTTATTTTTCTGTTCTTGCCCTTTTCCAGTTTATCACAAATATAGATACTTAATCAAAATAGGTTACTGATTTTATTTTTAGAGTGTGCGCAAAATGCATTATATATTTTATTTATTAAAACATTGAACTCTATTACATGATTATTCCATTTCATATATACGAGAGTCCCCCCCCCCACACCATAAGAGTGATGGTGCACCCATAAAATGATATAAAGCGGCCCCCCCCCTTAAAAAAAGCAACCCCTTGAAAATGTCAATGGCACAGTCTGCGTGGTGAACGCCCATCGTCTTCTCCCCATATGTGCATTGCATATTAATAACATAGTATTTAAAAAATGATCACTTTTAAAACGATGACATGAAATAATATTACTTTTTATTTCGGCATGTAAATGCAGCTGTTCCATTTTTGCCACTGACTCATTCCTCCTGACTGTCCTACATTAAACTAGTCTATCCACGAAGGAAATGTTATTTTCGGAACAACTAATGTCAAGGAATTTTTTTATTGTTAACCACATTTAACAAAATGAATAAGCAGATGAATTAATTGCATAACAATGTTCTTACTAATAGATAATATGGTCATTTTCTAATGGTATAAATATTTTTAAACGAATGAATAAATTATAATAAAAAAGATAATACTGGCAAATTTTTGTGAAGCATATTACAATACTAGAAAATATTTGCATTACCATATTTTTAATGAATTAAACAATTGATTTTTTTTTCTTTTTGAACCAAAATGTATGTACATCCAAGTATTTCGAAAAAACTTTTCTGTGATTGCTTCTCAAATATAAATCTTATTTCTTTTGCGTAATTAATCAGTTTCAGTTGGTTACAACAAATAGTACACCGCGCACATGTAGGATAACTTGAAATTAATTCGATAAACCCAAAAACAGTTACAATTTTAGCCTCATCAAATGCAAATCAACAAAAATATAAATGTATATAACAACATGTTTTAAAATATTCATTAATACTTACAAGTGAACATGAGCGGAAGAAAATCTAAGTACCTCCATTACAACTGAATAAGTAATCCAAAGGGTTTCGTTTCATTAAGTATAAACACGGGTGTTGAAACTATTCACGCTTGAACACACAATATATATCTAATTATGGTCGCATTGGAAATTATAAAGAAGCAAATGGTTATTAACTAACTTAATAGCTGCGTACATCGTCTAAAATCCAAGGGCAGTCCAAAATGCAAAGGCGTAAAATTAGTTTCGACACATTTACTACACTCTAGACATGAAATAACAAGTAATCCAATGCCAAACAGTTGCTGACTGCAGCAACCATAGATAAGAAAAAAATAAGTTCTCGTTATTTCCGACTCATTGGCGCCCGGGTTGGAAAGATGAAATAGGTTTCGAAGCGTTGCGTCATCGCTTCCGCTTCTAGATATCTTGAAATAACAAAAAGCTTTCTGAATATTGAGGTATTCGCTATTGGATGAAGGATTCCTACTATTTCGGAAACGTTTCCGATATATCCAGAAACGTTTCCGAAATTTGTTACAGTGTATAGTATTGTAGCAAGACAATTTCTTAGTCAGAATACTTTTATAGCTGGAGTGGCCTTTTATAATCTTGCAGATTGGAAAAGACCTTCGGATTTCGAAAATTAATGAAACTATTCTTTTAAAATGGATATAAAACCCATAATTGTATTATACCATCATTTTTTTTACATTTTTCCATTTATTACCGAAAAATGTAATGAACTATTGATGATGAAAAGAGGGTTTTTTTACGTAAAGGGTTTTTTTAATCATAGTCCCAGAAAGTTTGTTACGTAATGCAAGCTTTTTTATGTTCAGAAACACTCAAAAATGAAACTCTCAATTTTGACGACAATTTTTTTGGCTTTCGTCACCAAATCACGTAATATTTGACAAAACCAGAACTCTCAAATTTTTGACGAAATTATTTCATCTTAAATTCGTCACATTGCAATGCATCCAGGTAATTTTCGTTTTACTCTTGTACTCGCTCGTTAAATTATCCAATTATCCTACGGCTATTATCCTAAAAGATTCATAAAAAGATTAATATTTGTTGAAATTGTATGTGTAATGCGCTCTCTTTTGTTTATGGTGACATTTTTGTGTATTTTTGTATTTAAAACACAATATTGAAAACGAGCCGTTCGATTTGGTTTAGAATTCAGGGCTGTAGAGTCGGAGTCGGACTGATTTTGGGGTAAAGGAGTCGGAGTCGTTAGAAAGCATTCCGACTCCGACTCTGGGCTTCTTTTTTTCTTTCATATTCACTGACTCCTTGCATTTTTTGAAAACTGACTACCAATTGAAATGTTAGGCAACAAAACATGTATAAAAAGCTACTAATGAAAAAATAACTGCCATTATGGCAATCAGCTATCTTGAGTGTTTACTGAACTTTCTGTAGCCGTCCGTCAGATTGCTTGCTTTTTCAATGAACTAATAGCAACTGTCAGTAAACGGTTTTGTTGCCTAACATTTTCAAGTAATCGCTTTCAAATAAAAATAGAAATATAGTGTTTTGTTCGATCTCAGTTATAAAATAGTAAAAGGAACGTACCAATTTAGTAAGTCGAGGCCCGTATAGCTCAGGTGGAAACTTTTGAGGGTGATCGGCAAATTCAAATAAGGTCTGGCGCGAAAGCACGAATCCAAAAGATCCGATGAAATAATCTGTTTTTTTTTTTTTCTTTAGTAAGACTATTTCTATAAGCTTGGTCTATAAGCTTACTAAAAAGTATGGAACGAAATAAGTGTAAATAATTTCTTAATTACAACTAGAGTTTCCAATCCCGAATCCCGCGGGATCCCGCAGGATATTTAGCGGAATTGATCCCGCGGGATTCCCAATCCCGCATTTTTTTTCCATTCAAGTGTTTTCCAGCTTTTGCCGCTCATAAAACTATTATTTTCACAAGCATCATTTGAAGTTTGAATCTTCTTCCTCGTATATCTACAAGAAGAGGAAGTAAAACTGTATGTCTCATATGACCAACAATGGATTTATCATTTCAGAACACAGTAAAAATAAAGAATATTTTTCTGAGAATGAATTAGTATCCTCTTCGAGGTTTCAATTTTCACACGTTCAGCAATTCAGAAAATGCGTAAAACTTATAAGCATTTACAAAAACCATCACTAAAATTTAAAATCCGGTAAATTACGCTTAAAAAATGTGTATTGAAAAGAGAAAGTGAATTACATATTCTTAAACCCGCTGAGTAGCCTGAATGCAGTGTTGGAGCACTTCTGTAAGCTTTAATAATGCACGCACTCAAAACCTAAAAGTTACAAAAAGTGCACTCCAAAGAAGAAGGGAATGAAAAATATGACATTAATTATGTATTCCGCACGAGTTTAAAAGGGATGACAGAAACTTGTATGAAGCACGGGATGACCAGGGGTGGATCTAGAGGGGGGCCATGGCCCCTTCCAAAGCCTTGTGATTGTAGGAATTTTTTTAAGAAAAAAAAAAAAAGAAAAAAAAATATTATGAGAAGATAACAAAATTTAACACCTATGTTTTACAGAAAAAGAAGTATAGGCCTTAATTGGGAAATAAATTATATCCCTATCCTCAAAACAAAACTTTTATTTCCAAAATTTTTCTCCATCATTTACATCATTTCTTGATTCCAACTACAGACACTTGGACGATCTCTAAATGCTGTTGTTCTCAGCGTATACCTATTGTTCACAAAACCAAGAGAGTCTACATTTTCGTTTTTATGGCTCTAATTTCGAAACTAGGGGGAGAACCCCCTTTTTCCATGCCCTTTCACATATGCCTTGATGTGTAGCAAAAAATTGCATTTTAAGTCTTTTTAGCGCCCGAAACCTGAACTTTTTCCGTACATCTTAAAAAATAGACAAAATGGGTTTTTAGTTTCCCAATTTTCAAAAATTACCCGGAAATTTAAGTTTTGAAACATTTTCGAGGGAGATTCCTAAATCCACCAACTCACCTAATGTCTCGATACCCCGAAAATTGAGTTTTTAAAACTTCATTTTAGTAAAATGTCTGGGGAGTTCGGAGTTTGTTCAAAAATTTCTTATGGCCCCTCCCAAAACAATCGGTTGGATCCGCCACTGGGGATGACTCTCATGATAGTGCAGTAAGTTGAGCTGCTCATGTTTTTGAATTCCTCGTCAAAGTGAGAGGTAAAATTAGCGAAATTATCCAAACACTTTTGCTGAAACTGCGACTTGGTGAAATGGTGAAATCAAGCAATATTTACCCTTTGCTGTCATGAATCAAATTCACTGAACAACGTTATTGAAGCAACAAAGGTATTATTATCAATGCAAGTTAAATTGGATACAGAAAACTCATATCCAGCAGGCATCGTTTTTGTCCGAAATATGCATTTCTTGAGCAAATACCCAGTGTAAGAAAAGAAAAATTCATTTCAGAAGGTGATGAAGTCAATGCGACTCTTTTTCTAACTGTCCACTATTATTATATTTAATTTTAGTAAAACCAATAGCAGTGGAGTCACAGCATGTGTTTTCATCAAGCGCATTACTTTTAGAGTAAAAATCCTTTACCATCCCATACGAGTGGCACACCTTTGCTTACCAAACGATAATTGCCAATTAGAACCTGGCTTTGTAGTACATACTTTGCAATTGATGTAAGGAATTCAAGAAGACCACTAATTCAAGTCATAAAAGCTGTCCATCATAAAAAGTACAACTTTTTCTCTTTATCATAAGAATTTTTGAAATTTTGAAGAAATTTTTTGAAGAATAAAGTCAATCTTTACAATCCCGATTGGCACTTTACAATCCCGAAATCCCGCGGGACTGAATTAGCCGCCGGATTGGAAACCGTAATTACAACACTCAATAATTGCAGTTAATCTCAAAACGTTCATATTAAGGTTAATTCTAAAGCAGCCAATAAAATTTAAATCAAAAATTTAGCGAAAAAGAAATATATGTATAGTAAAAGCTATTCGTACAAATTTGTATACCGCCGCATTTTGTGTAAAATTAGCTCCTGAGGTAGGGTGACGGCACCAATAACAGACAATGGTCCAGTAACAGACAGTCATAAATTTGGATTTAAATAATAAGAATTTTAGGCTGGTTAAACTGATGTTGCTGTAGCCAATGAATACGGTGCAGTCTTCTAGTGTTATCAGAGTGAATTTCATGAGTCAGTAGATATTAACAAGGTAGTAGTGGAATGTTATGAATAGCTACCTCGAAGTTAGCTGATGTTTCATACTGCAGTTAGCTGTTTACGTTAAGAAGGTGAGTGTTTTCAACCATCATTTTGCATTGTAAAATGTCGACATGAGTGCATGCTGGAGGTATTTTTAATGTTTGAACCATGCTCTTTTAAGTTTTCACATTGTTTTTCACGTACAATCACTTCTAATGTGAATTTTATCTATGTCTGTTACTCATCTCCAGAAAACTCGTTTTTCTAGTAACAGACACCCACGTCTGTTATTGGTTCTTGAAGCCTTTTTCATTTTTTTCGCTCCAGAAGAGGTTATTCATTGATTTGATTGTGCCTACAGCCACAGGTTCAATATTGAAAATCGAACAACGTGACTAGCGTCAGACAGGCTATCTGTTACTGGTCCAAAAGGGTGTCTGTTACTCATGTCATATTTTTTTGGAACCTCAGAATAGTGAATACACTTCTTTTTTTCAGTTCAGGAAGTTCTGTTACAGTGAAGAACAGATGCCTTATTGGATGTAAGTAGTAATGGTATGAGTGTTGCCGCTTCAGCAAAGAAAAATGGAGCCCTACGAGTTACACTTTTGACCTAAGTGAAAGGGGTTTATCCTAGCATAAGAAGGATGAGTTCAGACCCAGTGCTTTCAAAGGACGAGGAGAATATACTCGTACTCGGGATAGCCTCATCATCTAAAGCAGGGTTTCCGATATTAAAAGAAGAATTTTTTAGACAGTGTGTAGCTGCTCTTAAAGGAATTGGGGAGAAATATATCCTTTAATGATGGAAGACCTTGAAGTCATGGTACAATGGTTTTCCTTAACAGTCGCTCATAGGATCAGTTAAAACCTCACATTATCCCGTTCAAATGTAACTACAGAAAGCCTAGGCAACTGGTTCAAGACCGTTTACGACTATTTAAAAGACAACAATCACCTTGACACTTTAGAAAATCCAAATCAAAGTTTTAAATGCGACGAAACTGCATTTTTTCTCAACCCAAAGGTATCCTGAGTACTTGCAATGAAAAAGGTGACAAAAAGTATACCAAGTTGTGAACAATGATGAAAAAGAATGTATGACAGTTTTATTCACTGCAAACGCCGCTGGGCATCTTCTACCACCAACAGTGATCCATAAATACGTAAGAATCCCAGATAGCATTTAAGTTCAGTATGTCCCACGCTTGGGGATTAGAAAAGTCGGATTCAGGGTGGATGACAAGCAAGACGTAGTTCGAATTTTCGGCCAATGTATTTCAGCCATGGCTAAAAACTCAAAAGCTAAATTCAGTTGAGCAATCATGAATTGCTCATTGTTTTCATTTGACCTTTGAATGACGTTCCTACATTTTATCCCCCCCCCCTCGCCTTCCTCTGCAGCACGAGCGTCGCCCGGCTCCTTCGGATGCTGCTCCTCTATAGCGAAAACAGTCTCCAGGTTGTGTCCATATCCTACACACACACGCATACATACACTAACGCATGCCTACCCACTGTCGCATACGTACTATATGCACACACACGCGCGAACATACACACACACAAACGCACGCGTACATACACACACGCACATGCCTACACACACATACATACTAGGACTCGACCGATGCATCGGCGCCGATGGTTCAATAATTTAGCCATCGGCATCGGCATCGGCGGCCGATGCTAACTTGCAGGAAACATCGGCCCATCGGCCTTAAAATACATCAAAAAGCCGATGGAATAAGCCGATGTTCTTTTTTTTTTTAAAGGACCTTTGCTGTTTTTACTCTTTAATACAAAGTAAAGGGAGTTTTTGATTTTTGGGAGTTTAAAACTGTTTACTTAAATTTCAGTATGAATTTCTATTTTAGTCACCTCTGAAAGAGTTTTTAATACTACATTCAGGTACCAAACAAGTTAATTATTGCGTTGTGTTTCTTGCAGTTGGATGTACGTATATATCTCTCATAAGTCATAACTCAAAGATGGTAAGCTGTAGAAGGTTAAGTTTTCGCATGTGGGGTGTGCGTACGTTCCAGTTGTGCGCTTCCCTTTTTGTCTTCGATTGGGTGTTCTGAAAAGCCGGTTTACTCCTTTTTTGTAGCTATTAATTACTTATTTCAATGTAAAACTAATATAGTGTCTCAGACTGACGATCATTTGGTGATACATTGCCGCATTGAAAACCATGGAAACAAATATGAGATGGCAAAACCGGTTTTTGTGTCATTTTGGTAGATTCCCGTTGAACCGACGGTAATTTTTAATTTTTCGATATTTTTATTATGAATCACATTAAGTCTTTTAAGTCTTAAGAACATGCAGTCTTTTCTGTATCGCTTCGGCGGAGCTACAAGTTTGGGGCCCATCGAAATACATTTTGGGGCCCCATTTCTCTATCACAGAAATTGTAAAACATTTATCATAAGCATTTTTGTAACTCCTACGGTGTCCCTATAGTTATGGGGCCTTCGTGCAGTTGCAACATTTGCTATATTTTAAATCCGCCACTGCACGTCAAAACAAACTCGGGTGCAAAAAAAGGATTTTTCAGCTCCATTTTTATGATTATTTTGAACTCGATTTTTTACGACTATTTTTTGAATTTCCGAGAACACTTGCGTGCCCCTCCTCCCACTACCTCAATTTCTGAAATTAAACTCTAGTTGTACTTCTGAGTTCTTTAAATTAACAATATTTAGATATTTTTTTATTCAAACTTTATCTATTGTTTAGAAAGAATTTAGAGCATTAATGTAAGAAATTGATTAAAGACGTTATGAATGGTGACATAATTCGAAAATCCAAGGAACTTTTGAATTTTTTCTTCAGAAGTGCTGAAGTAGATTCCGAAACTCTTCCGAGGCGTTGGTGGTAGCGGTTCTGTACTAAGCAAATGAGGCCTAAGTTGGGGCCGAAGTGTGAGTTACTCCAAAATCAGAGGGTGACCCCCCCCCCAAACCATCCCTCGTCGTTTCAAGCATTTCTTAAATATTTAGAGCGATTATTTATTTTGGTCAAGAAATGTCATTTTGCGTATTTCTCATACTTGTTTCACCTATATTTCGTAATGCGACTTCTTTTTTGCATCATTAATAGCGATCGATTTTTTTTCTGTTGTGAGTAACGATTTTTGTGTATTTATATAAAATCAATGAATCAGTTATTTTCGTTTTTTATAGAAAAGTTTCAAGGATTTTTTATTATGCATTTTTATAAAAAAAAATTCAGAAAATTATTGTTAAATTTAAAAATTTAATTTGAACTTGTTTGTAAAGCTTCATAAAAGATTAAACAATCAAATTGTTCAATATTATGTGTGCAAACATCATATCAAGTAGTATATTTATTTCGGTTATTAACTTGGTGTAAATATTGAGTTTTTTTTTTTTTTTTTTTTTTTTTTTTTTTTTTTTTTTTTGTAGCTGCGTTTTAAGAACCTCGCTCTTTTCATGGCTATTTCGTTTTTCAGCAAAATGTATGTCACTATGATAGCTTTTATGAAAAATGCAAACTTTTCTATTCATAAATTTTAAATAAGTACAAAAATATTCCTATTATGATTTAATATTGTAATTTATCTGATACCTTTTTTGTTTAATTTGATGACTAAAAAATGTCTACGTGCAATCTTTCCACTTTAATTGTTTAATTTGTTGACGGTTTCATAGTTTTATTCTTATTATTATTTTTATTTTTTTTATTGTTATTATTATTTTTTTTGAATGATTAAATAACATAATTTAATGTTTTAAAACTATTTTTAGTGTACCTAAATCCATACATTATTACAATATTACTGAAATCTTAGTTATATGTTCAATTTAAAAAAAAAATCTATTGGTTATTAAACAGTCTCTTTGTTTTTCTTCCTTTTTTTTTTTTTTTTGGCTGTTGTTCTTTCTCTTTCATCACACAGCAGTCAAAAAAGGAGAAGCATAACTACACCCTATACAGATTGTACGTGATACGATCCCAAAAGTTCGGGAACAAGCTGTATAGAACCTTACTCAAAATAGTTCACATTGCCGAAGCACGTTCACCTTTAAAAGGTCACCTTGAGGGACTATGTACTTCTGCCAGTGTTCATGAAACTTCTGGAATCAGTCCTGGAAGCCATTTTTCGCTACCTTCTATGATGCAGCTTTATCTTCTCCTGACGGAAGAAAGCGACGTCCATGCAAATGTTTTTTTTTTTTGGCTGGGAACAAGTAAAAGTCACTCGGAGCTAAGCCTCAACATGAAACTTGCCTTCTTCCCCACAATGAAGTTTAAGCAGCGCAAGAGGCCTTACAGGAGGTTGCGAAAAATGTCTTCCACAGGAGTGCTTCTAAAAGCTATACGAACGTTGGCAGAAGTGCATAGTCGTCCAAGGTGACTATTTTGTTGATAGATGTGCTTCGGTAATTTGAACTATTCAGGGTAAGGTTTTATACAACTTGTCCCTGAACTTTTAGATCATACTACGTACGTATGTGTTTTTAACATACTATTTCATAACGTTTTTGAGTGACGCAAGTTTACGCGAGAATTTGCGATAATTAACTAAGGAGGCGTTCAAAATGGATATTTCGGTCATCTATATGTTCTTAAGTACATATGCATGTACAAATGTGCCGGAAAAACTTTATGAAATTTAAATTGGGTGATCGTAAAATAGAAATTTAGGTCGAAATTTGTTTTTTTTTTTTTTTTTTTTTTTGTGATTATACCATTCCTTATTCGTAGAAAGGAAGTAAAGTGAAATGAATAAACGATCCTTTAAATCCCTGATAATCTTATTAATTCATTTCTGTTTGATTTTTTTTTTCCATCGGCCAACGGCATCGGCCATCGGCAATCGGCAATCGGCCATTTGGAGGAAAACAATCGGCCATTGGCCATCGGCCAAAAAATGCCATCGATCGAGCCCTAATACATACACCTACGTACACACAAACATGCCTACATACACACACTTGCTCGTGAATGCGAAAAAACATAACTTGAATTTAAAATGCCCCACCCTCCCCCTTTTTATGATGATAAAAAATTTCTAGTTCGGTAGATACTCAATTATTGTTCATTTGATTTTAAAGGCTTTTGCACTAGAAACAAAGAACGTTGCAAATTTTTAAAAGAAAAATGGAATTTTGTCTAATACCCATCTTGTCTGTTATTCATCCTTTTAGCCTGTCTGTTACTGGGTGTCATCAGATTTTTCGGTGTCTATTACTGGGGTTCGGAACTTTTTTCTAAATTGAGCAAATAAAAATAGAAATGACTCATTCAGAGGATCCAGAAGCAGCCATACGTTAGATGAGATGTCGTTATATGAGAGAAAAATAGTTATAAAAATCTAAATACATTTAAAGACTCAGAAAATTGAGTTAACCTGAGAGCGATGTCTTAAGAGCCATTGTCTGTAAGAATCAGGCAGTTTCGGACATTTGTGATTGTTGACATTTTTAATTTTCTTTATTTTCACATATGTTGTTCCTTATCATGAATGTAATGTAAATCCACAATATGAGCTTTGTCTGACTTACCGTTTTTGAGAAATTAAATTTTTAAATTTAGAGGGTGTGGCACATTTTTGCGCGTTTTTCAAATTTGCAGATTTTAAAATTCTTGTTGCTTTAAGTGACCTTACAATGACATGGATTTTTAAATTCCATATTATTATATGGTCTTGTTAGATACTACTACAGCTGTCAAATCGGTGTCACTACGAGGGCGACGCCCACAAAGTCCGTTTAAAAATGACCGAAAATGGAATTTTTACTATATTCAAGGCCAATTTTCTCGAAGCGCCTTCATGATGACACCAACGTTTTTACATCAATTTCTAGCTACACTTGCACACATCAAAAATATGTAATAAAATTGGTGTCCCTATAAGAACGCCAGAAGATATTGGAACTATTATTTGATAAATTTCACAAAAACGCAAATGTTTAAAATCTAACTACCACTCTCGCCCTCATAGCAGAGATCTGAAACTAATTAAGTTTGATAACCAACATGTTTGTCTAACATTTCAATTAAAAAAATCGGTGTCACTCCTATTACTTTCGGAAATATAATCGTTCGAAATTAGTATGTTATGGTGTTATTTAAAGAAAGACTTTTCAAATTCGAATGGCTTTTTGCACCGTTTGTTTTAAACTTTATTATAAAATTACAGTAGTGACGCCTAAAATAATGCGTTTCTAATGTTTTTTTATAAACAAAACTTTATAAAAAGCATTAGAAACACAGTAAATCGATATAGGTACAGATGGACGTATTGTGTAATGGACATTATAGACTAAAATAGTCATACTAATGTTCATATTTTTACAACTATACTAATTTTTTTGTCTGTTATTTATATTAAGAATGCAACGATTCATTTTTACCTAAATTAAATAAACATAAAGTCTTATATAGTTATGAACATAATGTATTATATAGCGAGCATTCGGAATCTGAAACATAATTTGAGGATGACGTAGATTAAAACAAAGAAAATGGGAAGCATCAAATCAACCAGTTTCAGAAAGACGGTCCTCTCTTATTGAAATCTGGTAATTTTGTAGCACTAAAGAATGGGAAAACATGGTATCCCGGAGAAATACTAGAAATTGACCATTTGCACTTAAAGGTCAAATGCATGGCAAGAAGGGTTGGAATAAATAAATTTGTTTTTCCGGAAAACAAGGCGAGTATTGGTATGATAATCTAGCTATATTATGCACAATAGACCTGTTCCTATATTAAAACGAGCATTTTCTGTTCAAGATAAAGACGCCCTTACTGCCCATAGCTGTTTAAGTTAAAAGTTACACGTCTTTTGTAAAAAAACAAAAACTATCTGGATGTAAAAAGATTAAAATTAAAAAAATAATAATAAATTAAACAAACAAAATAAATTAAAAAAATAAATAAAAAAATGAAAAAAAAACCGCCACTACACTAATTTCGAATGATTATATTTCCAAAAGTAGTAGGAGTGACACCAATTGTATTAGGCCTAATGTTAGACAAACATGTTGGTCATCAAACTTAATTAGTGTCAGATCTCTACTATGAGGGGGCTAGTTGTAGTTAGATTGGCAAATGGTCAACTTCTACTTTTTCTCCGGGATACCATGTTCCCAACCTTTAGCTTTTCAGCCCTTCGTAGCCTTTAGTGCTACAAAATTACAAGATTTCAATAAGAGATGACCGCCTTTATAAAGCTGGTTAATTTGATTTTTTATGTCTCCTTTGTCTACGTCATCCTCAAATTTTGTTTCAGATTCTGAATATTCGCTATGTAATGCATTATGTTCATAACTATGCAATTCATTATGTTTATTTAGTTTAGGTAAAAATAAATAGTTGCATTTTTAAAATAAATAACAGATAAAGATTAGTATGATTGAAAAAATATGAATATTACTATGACTATTTTAGCCTAAAATGCACATTACACAATATGTCCATCTGTACCTATATCGATTTACTGTGTTTCTAATGCTTTTAAAAAAGCTTTTTTACAAAAAGTATTAGAAACACATTATTTTAGGTGT
The DNA here is from genome assembly GCF_026930045.1 of Uloborus diversus. Classification (NCBI taxonomy): domain Eukaryota; kingdom Metazoa; phylum Arthropoda; class Arachnida; order Araneae; family Uloboridae; genus Uloborus; species Uloborus diversus. The sequence goes on from NC_072731.1 coordinate 138,775,443, forward strand.
CACTACTGTAATTTTATAATAAAGTTTAAAACAAACGGTGCAAAAGGCCATTCGAATTTGAAAAGTCTTTCTTTAAATAACGCCATAACATACTAATATCGAATGATTATATTTAAGTAATAGGAGTGACACCGATTTTTTTAGTTGAAATGTTAGACAAACATGTTGGTTATCAAACTTAATTAGTTTCAGATCTCTGCTATGAGGGCGAGAGTGGTAGTTAGATTTTAAACATTGCGTTTTTGTGAAATTTATCAAATAAAAGTTCCAATATCTTCTGGCGTTCTTATAGTGACACCAATTTTATTACATATTTTTGATGTATGCAAGTGTAGCTAGAAATTGATGTAAAAACGTTGGTGTCATCATGAAGGCGCTTTGAGAAAATTGGCCTTGAATACAGTAAAAATTTCATTTTCGGTCATTTTTACTGGACTTTGTGGGCGTCGCCCTCGTATTGACACGGATTTGACAGCTGTAATAGTATCTAACATGACCACATAATAGTATGGAATTTAAAAGTCCATATCATAATAAGGGCGCTTGAAGCAACAAGAACTTTAAAATCTAAATTTGAAAAACACGCAAAAATGTGCCACGCCCCCTAAATTTAAAAATTTAATTTCCCAAAAACGGTAAGTCATACAAAGCTCATATTTTGGATTTACATTACATTCATGATAAGGAACAACATATGCAAAAATAAAGAAAATTAAAAATGTCAACAATCACAACCTGCCTGATCCTTACAGACAATGGCTCTTAAGCATGTCTGTTACTGGTGCCGTTACCCTAAATGTGCCCTATTTTTGTTGAAATTTTATTGATGAAATATAATTTAAAATAAATTCGGGAAAATTTTCAGAATTAAAGCATTTATATTTTTTATAAACTCTGAAATTAACTTTGGGTGTCGTCACCTACCAGATGGGTGTCACTCGGGTCAAACCACCCCCTCTCAAGAACTTGGACTTTGAAAAAAAGCTTTTTTTCTCTCAAGTTACAGCTTTCAAAAATTGAAAGCACACGATATGATCAATATCTATTTGTTAAACATTAAAGGCGGAGGGGAAAAATACAGATAATCCTTTTCAATTTTTTAAAGCGGTTTTTCAGTCATCTCACTTTTAAACTTGTAACTATTGGAAAATTTGATTTTTAAATTGAATTTCTAACGTTCTATGCGTCTTGGATTTACAATAAAAAACACAATGCGAAATTTTTATGAAAAGGAATTAATATTTCAATCTCTGTTTAGAGGTTTTCTCCCTTCCCCTGAAGGGGGAGAGAGGGAATTGAAGAAGTACAATTAAAATTTTTTTTAAAAAAATCAGGAGTCGGAGTCGGGCGTTTCAAAATCCAGGAGTCGGGGTCGGAGTCGGTCATTTTCCTTCCGACTCCGCAGCCCTGTTAGAATGATGTGTGGGTTTTTTTAACTTTGTGTCACCTCCACGTTAGGCTTAGCTAGCGTTATTTTGTATTTGCAAAATAAAATGTTTGTTTGTTGACATTTGTTTCCCAAACCGTACTTCCTTTATTTCCCGTTAGACAATTGACAAAGATGACTAAAGCATTTTTACGGATTTAAACTTACATAAAAAATTCCACCGTAGCTATAGTAACGCAGATAATAAATACAGCGCCCTTATGAACGGCATAGAACTTCGAAGCTTTTTTTAATTTCAACTTTGAATGTTACATGGCTATGTGCAGGGCCGCGCCGTCCCTATGTGCAAGGTCGTGCGACGCACGACGACGCTAGAGTCAAAAAGGCGCTGGGCTCTACCAATCAAAAATGCTCCAAATGAGGGGGAAAATCTACTACAAAAAAAATAAAATTGAACTTTTCATTATACCTATAAAAGTAGCGGTGATGTTATACTCCTCATTGAAACAAGCAATCCTCCTTGCTAAGGCAAAATTATTGCCTTGTTGTGTCCGAATATGCTATTCAAAAGCGCTCTCTTTTACACTGAAAACACATGATGCTAGTTAATTAGCATTTCTCTTCATATATGGAGCCATGCTCGGTATGCCTATAATTTCACAAGGTTGAGCATACGAAGCAGCGCAACAAATTTGCTATTCCCTATTTTGGTTCTTGTGGTGAATATTTCATATTATAATTCGTGCAATATGTCTTTTTGTGATTTTTAACTATTGTTCGTGGTAATTTCACTGCATCATGTTACCATACATTAAAAAATACGGTAAGCACATTTGCATATTATTTACTTGTGCGTAGTATGCATATATTTTAGACAATAATTTAGATTAACTTTTTAGTTCCGAAAATTAACTACTTCACCATAATTACTCAATTCCTCTATCCCTTTTTTCTTCAACTATTTTTGTATTGAATTAAAGAAAGAGCTTTGGACAATGTGTTTGTTTTAGATATTAAATTCAATGCCTTTTTAACGATTCATACTTTAGAATTATTCGTTTTACCGGCAAGTTTCAATATCATATTTTAAAGTGGAATATCCTCTACAATAGTATCCTTCAATTTAGAAACATAATCAGTACCCTCCTGTTCCGTGGCGAAACTAGACGGGGGTAGAGGTCCCCTGATTGCACCACCCCGTGCCCCCTCTTCCTCAGAATCCTTAGTAGAATGTTTTTCAAAAATATTTACTATTGAAGGACAAAAAAACGCGTGTTTGGAAAACAAAGTGGTTTTATTAAGGAAAGAATAATAATGTTGAGGTAAAACTTTAATTTCCTTAAAAAAGAAATATTTGAGTTAAAAATTGTCAACAGTTTCAGCTAGTTGGTCAGCTACTCGACCTCCGTCCTATTACTTTTTTTTTCCTTATTATTTTTCTTTTTTCTAGTTCGCCTGAAAATAAAGTTTCGAAATTCTACTCCCCCGCCGACGCCAAAAAAAATTACGAAGCATCTCAAGTTTCGTTTCCAGATTTTCAATTTCGCAAAATTTCGCGAAAACCCTCGAATACGAAACAACATCACATGAAACTCCGTTCGAAAATCACTTAAAATCGCGTTTTTAGAGCTTCAATTTCGAAAGATTGCCGGCTCTAATGTTACCAAAATTGATGTTACAATCACGCTTTTAAGACTTTAATTTCAGAAAATATTCGGGAGAGGGTCTCCGAACCTTCTTCCTTAAATATCATCAAAAGCTAGGTTTTTCAAACATGACTTACAAAAATTTAAGTTTGAATAGCCTCTGAAATACTTCCTCTAACATCATAGTATACTATAAATTTCTGCAGAGCCCCTTGTACCTTTTCTCCCATAACACCTAGAGATATCATCTAAAATTGCGTTTTTCAAACTACAAGTTTCAAGACCGGACCCCTCTTATTAAAAGAGTTATTTTTTCAATTTTTGCCCCCCTAAACCTACTTTCTAGTTGTGCCCAAAACACATTATTAGAGTATCAGAGGAGCTGCTGTACTTGGAATAGTTTCGAGAAATGAAGTAAAAACGTACATCATGTTGCGAAATTAAATATTAACCCTTTTTTTTTTTTTGTATAAATTAAATGCCAAACGTATTTTTTTCCATTTTATATTTGTCTACAAAACCTCCTTTCAGGTGTTAACTATATTTTTCTCGAACGCCAGAACATAAAGGCGCTCAAAAGACATTTGCACGACGGCTTGGCGCGGCTATGGTTGAGACCTTAAAATACGATTATAGGCCATATTTATTGACGTTAGAACAAGGGATGGATTCTGGGGGTTCCACCCGATGGTTTTTTTTTTTTTTTTTTTTTTTTTTTTTTTTTTTTTTTTTTTTTTGGGATAGAAATCAATTTTTCCTCTCTCCTCCAATTTTTTCGAAATTGAACTTCCGAAAACGCAATTGTAGACAACTTTAAAGATTTTTTACAGGAAGGGGATTCTGGAGCTTCCCCGGAAACTTTTTTCAAAATTAAAGTCGTGAAAATTTAAGCAATATTCTATGATATTAAAGGAAGAGGTTCAAAGGCAATTCCACTTAAATTTTTCGTAAGTCATGTTTAAAAAACCTATTTTTGATGATATTCAAGAAAGGCGGTTTGAAGGCCCTTGCCCAAATATTTTCTGAAATTCTTAAAAACTCGATTGTAAGACTATATTTGGCTACATTAGGGCCGGCAATCTTTCGAAAATGAAGCTCCAAAATTGCAATTTTAGGTGATTTTCGAACGCCGTTTCAAGTGATGTTTGGTCTTCTGGGGAACCCACCTGGGATTCCCCTGGTCCTCCCCCCCCCCCCGGAGGGGGGCGGGAATTTTCCCTGGAAATTTTGCAAAATTGTAGATCTGGATACGAAATTTGAGATGCGTAATGCTTTTGCGGGGGATGAGGGGAAGAGTCTGAGGAGTGGCATTTTAAGACTTTCTTATTCTCAGACGAACTAGAAAAAAGAAAAATAATAAAGAATAAAGAAAAGAAATAGGACGGAGGGAGACGAGTAGTTGACCCATTAGCTGTACCTATTAAAAACTTTTGTTTCAAAGATTTCTTTTTTAACAAAATTAAAGTTTTACCCCAACATCATTATTTTTTTCCTATTAAAATCACATGTTTTTCCAAAGGAGCGTCTTTTTTTTCTCTTCAATAATAAAGAATCTTTTTAAAGAACATTAAACTCATCCTTCTGGAGGGATGGGGCAACCAAAGGGGTGCCCTGTGGACCTCTCCCCCCCCCCTCTCTAGTTGCGCCATGGAACAGGAAGGTACTAATCATATTTCTAAATTCAAGGATAATATTGTAGAGGATATTTCACTTTAAAATCTAAAACAGAAACTTGCCGGTAAAACGAAAAATTCTAAATTACGGAATGTTAAAAACAGGGGCGTAGCTAAGGGGGGGTTTTGGGGACAACCCCCCCCCCCCCCCCGAAAAGTTAGTCTCAAAAAAAAAGAGAAAAAGAAGAGAGAAGAGAAAGAAAAAAAAAGAAGGAAAAGGAAAAAATTCCAAGCGATTATATATATATATATATATATATATATATATATATATATATATATATATATATATATAAAAGAAGTACCCCCCCCCCCCGAAAGTCGGGTCTAGCTACGCCACTGGTTAAAAAGGCATTGAATTTAATATTTGAAACAAGCACACTGTCCAAAGTTCTTTCTTTAACTCAATACACAAATAGTTGAAGAAAAAAAGGAAGAGGGGTAATTGAATGATTATGCTCAAGTCGTTATCTTTCGGAACTAAAAAAATAACTATGCACAAGTAAATGATATGCAAATGTGCTTACCGTATTTTTTTATGTATGATAACATAAAAAAATACAGTACAATGAAATTGCCACGAACAATAGTTAAAAAGCACAAAAAAACATATTGCACAAATTATAATACAACATATTCACTGTAAGAACCAAAATGGGAAATAGCAAATTTCTTGGCTCTTCGTATGGTTCATGTGAAAATACAGACATACCGAAATAGCATTCACGGCTCGAAATGTGAAGAAAAATTCAAAAGTATGCATTAATTAGCATCATGTGTTTTCACTGTAAACGATTGCGTTTTTAAATAGCATGTTTAGACATAGGGGCGAGGGATGCGTTCCAAGACTCCTCGCGTAAGTTGAAATTTCGCGTTGTGGAAAAATATATGCATACAAATTTTTTAAAGCATACCAAATACTTTTAGGCACCCCTCAAACTGCTCTAAAGCATTTCTTAACCATGACTGTTTCTTCCATAAAGAACTGAACTTTTACTGTGTTTAAAAAATAAAAAATTGTTTTTCAACATGACGCACAAAATGAATGACCAATGGGAATAAAAGATATAAAATTAAACAACACGGTACGCACTGCATGCAGTAAAATTAAAGTGGTGCCCAAAATAGTACTGTACAGTAGATACAGTAGCAGTATTAACGAGTTAAAAAATGAGGATACTAGTGATGATTTATGCTCCAAGATCAGATCATTATTCTTATCTAATACATTTTTAAATACGCTTCCCCTTTTATTTAAAACGTTTCAATTTGTGACTACATCTCCTCTACCTGATCTTTTAATTAATCCACAATGCAAGAGCGCTCGTAGCTTCCACTTTCATAATTTTTACTTTGCTTAGACTGCTCTGCAAGCTTCAATATTAAAACTAAGTTCTAAACGTTTACGGACATCTTTTTGTTTTGTCTTTTAGTTGTACATATGGAAGATTCACTCATACTTATAGTCGCGCTACCTTCGACGTCTTGTAATTGTTCAAGCATATCAAGAATCTTAGCCTTTTTAAATTTTTTTATCAGAAACTTTCTTTTTCTTCACATTTTCAAACTTTAGATGAAGGTGACACTAAGGTGCCATTATGGTTATTTGATGCACTACACTAGTTTGCCGTGGCAACTTTGGCTGTCAGTGATGCTCAAAAGAACGTAATAACATTCATGAAATCAATATTTAGTAGCCAATAACGAAGCTGATACTTCCTTCTAAAAAAATTCATGTTGTGGGCGAAAAATTCGCGTTAGCTCTAAAATTCGTTACTTTTGAAAAATTCGCGTTATAGCCATTTCGCGTAAGTCGGATCGCGTTGTAGCGGGAGTCGACAGTAATTTCACTGCCACTATTAGATATAATGAATAGTTCAATTTTTTTGCTCGGAGCTTTTTCCCCCATCCATTTGGAGCATTTATGATTGGTAGAACTAGGCGCCTTTTCGATTCTGGCGCCGTTGCGCTCCGCACGACCTTGCACATAGGGACGGCGCGGCCCTGGTCTCAACTTCTACAAATTTCTGCGGAGTCCCTTGTACCTTTTTTCTCCATAACACGACCAAAGACCGTCTAAAATTGCGCTTTTAAAACTACAAGTTTCAAAATTTTTCCGGAGAGAACCTCTGGAACCCTCTTTTTAAAAGAGAATGTTTTTCTCAATGTGCCCGCTAAAACTATTTTCTAGTTGTGCCACTGTTGTCTAGTTTTATGCCTGTCATGTTTTGACAGGCATAAAAGTTTTAGTAATTATGTTTCATTTAAAGTTTAGATACTCGTAGATGTTCGAAGTGGCGTTAGCTTTGATATTTAAAACATTTTCCTTTCCCAAAACGCATTATTGGCACATCAAAAGGAGCTGATGAACTCGAAATAGTGTCGAGATGTGAAGTAAAAACGTACACCATATTCCAAAATTAATATTCACTCATTATTTTTTGCATAAATTAAATGCCAAACATATTTTTTTCCATTTTATATTTGTCTACAAAACCTCCCTCCAGGTGTTAACTATATTCTCCCTGAACACGTTCACCCATAGAGGCGTTCACAAGACATTTGCACGACGGCGCCGATCAGACTTGGCGCGGCCCTGTTCATGGGGGTCAATTGCCCCTCTGGCTTTGGGAAATTAATAAATTTTCACGTATGTGAGCGTAGTCTGATTTTTTTTTTTTTTGGCAAAATAAAAATGGAATATATGCCCTTTACCCCCCCCCCCCCCCCTGGAAAAATTTGAAACGTCTAGCTAGCGCATCCTTTCGACTACGAACGTTACGGAGCATGAGAGTGCTCCCCAAGATTGATACCCGGCTAAAAAGAGATTAGGATCCCTTTGAACTAAACACCCTCTAAAAATTCAAATGCGGAATAGGTGCCATATCCAGGGCACGATTAAGGTAGCGAGAGGATCTTGGCAAATGGTGCCCCCTGTATTCAAACTTTATAACTCTATCCGTTGGCTGAAACAATTTTAGTCATTGACTAAAGTAATTTCAGCCATTCGTGTAATTTCAGCCTCTAAATATCCGAAGTAGTAGGCTATGGCCTAGTTGGCTTATTCCGTAATCAGGCCCTAGCAGTGCGCAGTGCCGCCCAGGAGGCCCGTCATTTGAGCGATCAGGGGAGGGAGGTCAACTGACCCCCTCCCCCTCCGGATTTTAGAAACACAGTGAAATTATGCAATTTGTTATTTTCCCCAAAAACATGTGTTGACATCACCCCTTGAAAATTTTGAAGTGATGATCCAACCCCCCTTCCCCGGGTGAATGCCCCTGATTTAAGCAAACATGGAAGACGAAAACTTTGAAACGTATTTCTAAATTACAAAACATTTTTTGCTTTTAATGTGAAACTTTTTGAAAAAGTATACGTGATTAATATCATGAGATATTCGCTCAGGCGAACAAAAAAGAAGCTGACACAGCCAATGTCGATCTGCTGACCCGGTCCTTTTGTAGGTGTATCGCTTTGCTCAAGATTCTCAGAGAGCTCTTGAATCACTCGGGCTCGGAGTCGTAGTACGGAATGGTCGTAAAGTCATTGCGGAGTAGAGTATGCCGCCAATAGGCTGCCTCTCAGATGTCACGTGACTCCGGGCTTGAGGCGAGGGATACTCAGGGTCAAGACGCAACTGAGCGGCTGTACCGTATTTGGCAAAATATCGCTCGCGCTGAATAGTTATGAATGCGAGTGTCCAAAATGGTTTACTCGCGTTTTTTGTCATAAATGACAAAAATGACGAAATAATGCTTATTTGTCAAAACAACGCACAAAATGAAATGATTCATTTAAAATTTTACCAGCAAAAGGAAACATTTTGAATTATTTTCTAATGTATGTGTTGTTTATTGTAAAAGTGGTGTGGTTACTTGGAAATGATTTTACTATGCCTTATTATACAAAGACCATTGTAAAATTTTCTTCGGGAAAAAAAATATAAGTGTTCAGCTGCAAAACTAGTTTAGATATTTATGTTTAATAAAAGTGCTTTGTTTCTCTTTTACACTAAAAGATATTTCTAAACGCGATACCATTTAGCAAACAGATAGGGGAAAAGGAGGCACATACGAACTTTTTTTTTTCTTTTTTTCATTTCTTAGTTTTTCAAAAAATATTACAAATTTCTCAGAGTAAAAGTATCCCCATAATTGAATAGTCTTTTCTTTGTGCCCTTTATTTTTTTTCAGACATTTTTTAAAAATATTTATTTATTTTATGGATTTTTTAAAAAATGTCTACAATTGTTCACATGTACCCCTCCTATAAGGGACACATGGAAACAAGCTTGGAGCACATATGAACACGATTGAAAAATGCAGAACAAGCTTCACATTTCAACGAAAACTCTTTAATATGAAACATATACGTATAGTATACCAATAACATTGATGGGTTTAACCTACACTGTGTCATTTTAAATTGTGCAGTAACTGTCAATATTAAAATATTTTTTGCGAATTATAAAACTCTGTTGAATGTGAAATTTTAAAGTTTCGTGGCATTTTCTAATCACTGGATCCACAAGAAAAATCTTATAAGACTAAACAATATAAGGAATATTTTATTATGTAAAGTTTATTCTTGTTATACATGTAGTGCGTTTAAGCCTCATATTATAGACTTGCCAGACGTTCCGGTTTGACCGGGACAATCCCGGTTTTCAGACAAAATCCCGGTGTTCCGGCCGGCTTACTTCATGTCCCCAGGGCCAGATTAAGATACCGAGGGGCCCTAGGCCTAATACTTTTTTTGGGTCCCCTGTATTCAAACTTTATAACTTTAGCCGTTGGCTGAAACTATTTCAGCCATATACTAAATTAATTTCATCCATTTGGGGGCCACTATATATCGGGGGCCCTAGGTCACAGCTTAGTTGGCCTATTCAGTAATCAGGCCCTGCATGTCCCGGAAAAAGATAAATTTGATCACAGATGACCAAACAAGTCTAAAAATAATTTGGGGAAAATTATCTGGGATAATTACTATGTCTTTTGTAACATTGACGTGAAAAATTAATATTGGATTAGCTTGTGAGGATTTTTACAACAAGATTAAAACCAAAACGAGCTGATGTGTGTATCACATGACTTCCTTTTACTCTAATTTAAAGCCTCGGAGTGAGCAAAGAAACACTTTAAATATTTTCACCCCAAATTTGTTGCAAACCGAAGCAAAGAAAACGTTTTATACAGATAATTTTTTCCGATATTGGCAGTTTTAATGTGATTCAATGGTTAACTCTCTAAATATGGCCAAATTGAAACCAGATTAAAAAAAAATAAAAAAAACACCAAATTCTTCGCTAAGTTGGCGACAAAACTTGGCGACCTAAAGCTTGGCGATATATTGCCAAGTGTTTGCCAAATTATAGCACCGCTTGAGTTTACATTGAAATTAAGAATGATTTTACCCCAAAAAGGTGTAAAAGACCCCCTTTGGAACATCCGAATGCAACCAAAAGAGAAGGTGCACAACTAGGCCCCACTTGGAGTCTCTGTACCAAATTTCAACTTTCTAGGACATACAGTTCTTGAATTATGTGAGATACATACGCACATATACACATACATATGTACATACGGACGTCACGAGAAAACTTGTTGTAATTAACTCGGGGATCGTCAAAATGGATTCTTCAGGTGTCTATACGTGCTTAGGCATGTATCCACGAGTGGTCGAGTTGAAAAAAAAAATAAATAAAATAAAATCCATATTCATTCGGGGGCAAGCAAAATGGAAATTAAGGCCGATTTTTGAGTGAAATTTTTTTTTTTGCGAATACAATACTTCCTTTTTTCAAAAAGGAAGTAAAAAGACTTTCTAAAAAGAGTCCTTGCGAAATAAAAAGTTAATGTTAAATAATGTTCAATTTTTTATTCCTCATTCACAGCGTTTCTTCTTACTAAAACAACTTGTAAAATATTAATATGTTATGCAAGGAGTAAAATTTTTAAATTTATCAGCTTGTTACCCTTGTTTTAGGTTCATAATTAGTAGAGGAGGGTGGCCCAGTTTCCTAGCAGGGTTCTTGAACTTCAAAATAAAAAGTGATTTTTGTTTCATTTCAAACTCAATATTTATTTATTATCAAACTTGACAAACATTTGAAAAACCCGCTTTGCCCTAACAGGGAGCCCAAAGTGGGTAAGCATAACTAATTGTGATTTAGTACATTTGCCAATCAAATATGAAGTTATAAATGATTAAAATAGTTGACTAGCTACCTACCATCATAAAAAAATACATAAAAAAACTTGTACTTATTCAATTTATAGTCAGCACATTTGTTTATAAAATATAAAGAAATAACTGATTAAATTAATTAATTAGGGTTAAGTAATTAGGGTCAGACGGGAGAAATATGGGTCAAAAAACCATAACATCTTAATATATTTTCTTAAGTTTAAAAGATAAAATGATTTAATTTGGCGTGGAGTAAGCTTAAATAGTTTAGAAATTATTCAAGTAATCCCTTAACCTAAAATTGCATTATTATTTATTTAAATTAAATGAGTGACCAAGAATTACCTCCGATCGGGGCAATTATGTTTCACACATGGGGCAAAAATGGGTCACCCCTTTTTTTAAAAGTAATCCTTGTCAAAAGTAATAAACCATTCTAAATTATTGTTTCTTAGCCCACAAAGAGATTTTTTAATGATAAAAAAATTTATATTAAAGAAATAACACATTATAATTGAAATAATGTGAAGTTACTATCTTACTAGTCGACTACAATTAGTTATTGCTCTTTTCTCCCAGCCCACGATTCCGTGAAGAAATTTCTTTAATATTTGTATGATACCTTCAACAATCATATTTCTGTCAACTGCAAAGTTTTTTCTTTACAATTTCAATTAACTAGACTGAAAAAAGGCACTTATTTCAAATTACATCTAAAAATGTCTCGCTTGGACAAATAAAATATTTGACACCTTGTTCCAGAAAATTCATTTCTCCTTTTTCCTTGTCCAAATTTTATGTTACTTTCGCACTGTAGAATATGTTACTATCATCATTAATTACAAAGTCTATCTGGTTTTCAAGTTCAGAATGAATTCGGTTGTAACACCATCTTTTAACATTTTTAAAGAATAAATATTTTTGCAATTAAGTTAATGCAGATTCTTCCTGCTTTTTCTCGCTGTCATAAACAATTACAAAATAAGTTCATTTTGAATTTAGGGGTTGTCTGTAACAGCTTGAGGTATTTGTTTGAAAGCATGGTTCTTGATGACTACATCTGTGCTTTGCATTTGATTTCTTTTCTGCTTCTTTTTCTCTTGCACTTCCAAGATATACTAGATTTGTTGTAACTATTAAATTTATCCCCTTATTTGGTACTCTTTGATTTATATTAATTTGTTTCTTATTTTGTTACTTTATGTGTACCATTATTGCACGCATAAATAATTTATCTTCAAACATGGAATTGATTTGCTACCCAAAAGGGTATACTTCAGCAGCAATTGAAGATGATATATCTTCCAATGTTACACTTGGAGCATTAAAATTTATTTTTGAGAGAAAGTTAAGCACAGAAAAGGATAAGTTGAAGTTAGTACTGATATTACTCACATAGAAATAAATTAGGTAAACATCAAAAGTATCAGAAAATATACTGACCAAGAATTCCCCCGGTAATCCACTGGAGTTAGGGTTACAATTTCAAACATCAAAATATCACCAAACAAGCAACTGCTTCGTTCAAATGTAGAAGAGTAGAAGCAATTTTCACCCGTCATACCTTGACAGGCGACTTTCTAGTTATTGTTGTCGTGTGCCAGCTAGGGTGGTAGTTTGGGGTGCGCTGCTTCACTCTTCCAACTGTACCGTAATTTGGTGTGAAGTCCGACTTCTACAGTACACACATGCCATAAGGACCCGTTTATAGGGTAGGCAACCATTCACATCATAACAACACATTCACACACAGGAAGGACAAGGACAGGAGAGAGAAAGTACGTCCATGCCCGAGCCGGGATTCGAACCCGCACCTTCCTGTCGCAGTCGGACATCTCTGACCACTAGACAAGGCAGGCGGCTTCTAGTTATTTAAATATTTTTTTGAAAACATGGAAAAACGCGGAAAATGAAAGAAAATATACCAGCCAAGAATTGGTTTTACAATTGCTAAATGCTTGGGCTATCGATCCGTCTGTTTTTTAAAAACTGATTGCTGGGTTTTTTTTTTCTTTTCTTTTTTTTTTTTTCAAATTTGCTAGAATTATTTATTTTTCCGCATGGTCGGTTGTTTCTGGAAGATCTTGGAATGTATTTTTCGACATGTAATATGGAACATAACAACGGCTACATGGATCAACCTACGGGATCAACCCACGAGCCGTAAGTTGGGTTACCAACCATTGCCTTAAATGATAGATCATTTCTTGAAGGATAATAAAAGGAATTTAAAAAGAAGAAGAAGAAGAAGAACACATTTCAATCCAAATGCTCTTGAGTCATTTTTAGAGTGGTAATTATTGCTGCTTTTGAGCAAAATAATCCTCATCCGTCATTGATTGTGCAATCTGAAATGAGGGTTGAGAGCTTTTGTTCTGAGGACAGACAGAAACGGTGCCAAGTATGCCCACTTAATAATCTGAAAAGAGAATTAAAAGAAATACAAAGGAACAGAAAATGACTATGCACATTATGCGGTGATAAATTACCCTTGAACAAAATGTAAAATAATGGAGCGATGAAATCAGTTCATTACATTAATGGCAAATGGGGGAAAACATTTTGCAATACAAACTTGGCACACTGAGAGCGATAAATATTCAAATAGGAATGCAAATATTTGGAAATGGATGAGTTGCATATATTCACAGAAAATAATATTTTTTCAGACGGTAAATTATATTCGCGATTTGAAATTAGAAATTCGAGAAATGCAGAGCACACACACATACACACACATACAAAAGTTTCAGACTGACTTAAAAATAAAAAAGGACGGAATAGAAAAAATAATGGACGGAATGCTTTGTTTCGTTTTTCTTTTTCCGACGACAGAAGTTGAAAGAGTTAATGAAATAAAAAAGTTTGGGTGCACCATGTTTTCAAAATGAACTGAAAAGTATGAAATAATTTCTCTAAGCTTCATGTAGATTTAAGGTCCTTTACAGTTTCTGAATTTCTTACAGATGGGCTAGAAAATTTTCGACCGTGAGTTTTTAAGAGCTATCAAAATAGTTGTGAGCTTTAAAAGGAAAAACATGGGGCACATGCAATACGTATGTAACTATATCAGTGTAAAGAAAAGCTATCAATGAAAAAACTTACACCTCAGTTTATACTATTTGTAGAGCAATAGGTTTTTTCATTGACAACTTTTTTTACTTTTTTGGAAGTCTTGCATTGGCGATCGATCTTCGATTAGTTAGTTAGAATAAAGTTTCGCTAGCTTCATATTTATCAACTTCGCCCCTTCATATTTATAGTTTACAGTATGCTCCGCAACTTTGCTAAATTGATACATAACTTAGCAGTAGACTAAAGTAAACACATGAGAATCGCCAACCCAGTTACTGGTTTTCCCTACACACATGAAACTGAAAAATTTGAGAAATGATTGCATAATGCGTTCTCTAACGATCTTGGTTTAGCATTCGTGCAAGATCCAAGTTAAAAATAAGCTGCTGCTGTGTTTGTATAGCGAAACATGGTTTCCCGTCGTGCGTTACGTAATTTACGCAGCATACACTTGAGCATTCGCTATATTTGACAACTGCTCTGCAAGCAGTCTGACATTTTTATCAAAACCCGAATATTAAAATGACTATAATTCTTTTAACGGCAAGAAGTTTATTGACTTCTGAAGTATTACTTCCTGTGCTCGATTCAAGCGAATGTAACTTAGTTAATAAATATAAAACAACGTTCAACATGAAAAATTAAATTTGAAAATAAAAAATGTTTCGCATCATTTTAGTTTTATCTCGCTCTTTTCTGTTTTTTACAAAATTAGTGTTTATTATAATCGGTCGATTAATTACCATTATTGAGCCGGGAAAAACAGTACTCTTTAAAAATTGAATGAGGTTGAAAATTTCGGAAGAAATCGAAATTTAAACCTATTTCATTTTTTAATGGTATATTTCTCTCTCTCTCTCTCTTTCAAAATTAGGACTTACAAAGAATGAAAATTTTCAGCTGACCCGTTATTTTGAATTTTTCCAGAAGGGGGGGGGGAGTCATTGCAAATTGTATCAAGAAGCAACAACAAACACACCAATTTCGCTAGGTGAATATGTACATTAATTTCTCAGAACGAGATGGGAGGAGGGCAATTGCCCCTTCCTTACCCTTCCCAGGGGTGCCAACAGGGGGGGGGGATTATGGCGCAAGTTGTGCCATCAAAATTTGGGGCAGGGGAGGGGTTTTTTTTTTATTTATTTATTTATTTATTCAAATTTATTTATTGATTGAATTTAAATTTAAATTATTTATTTATTTTATTTTTTTTTGTTTATATTTTACTTCAGTTATTTATTTTGTGTGTGTGTGTGTGTGTGTGTTGGGGGAGGTAGGGTACGTTGGACTGCGGGGCATATTGGACCTGTACCAATTATTTTAATACTATTGATATTTTTTATTTTATTTTATGACCAACAAATAGCACCCGTGGTCCTACAAATCCTATAATGAAATCACATGGTACAGTATATTGAGCAAATTTTTTTCCAGAAAGTGTTATTTCAGGGGGCGGCTCATTAAATTACCGATATCTTTTGAAATTTCAAAGATATTTAACTGCAGTTTCTTTAAGTTGTCAAGTTCATTTGGTTACAAAATTTTGAAAGTTATTAGTTGATATCTTTGCTATCTTTCACGCATGCGCGGTGGGAACTTAACTGTTTAAAATATTCATATTTCATCCAATTTCAATTTTAATTTCAAATTTTAGTGAAATGATTATCTTGTATAATTATCAAGTCGGAATATTTTCAGAAAGTTTGGTAAGTCAGGACAGAAAGCTCTGCGCGTTATACATAATAATCATTCATAATTATTTATTACTAGAAAATCGCCTGTCAAGGTATGACGGTTGAAAATTGCTTCTACATTTGAACGAAGCAATTGCCTGTTTGGTGATATTTTGATAGTTCAAATTTTAACCCTAACTCCAGTGGATTAGCCTTAAACTCGAGTAGATAGCATTGATTGTTGACCACTCTTTTTCGTTTCTTCATTCCCCTGAATTGATACAGTCTTACCAGTAAAACAGTTAAGTTACCGGATCCAGTTCAGCCTCGTCAGAATAAAGTCTTTTCCCGCATTTTAATTGTTACCGAAACATATTATCAAATTATCATGCCGTGGGGCGAGTTTTATTGCTGATGACGTCAGGAGCGTTACTCGATCATTGGCTATTATATATATGAGGATTATTATCAGAAGAAGTCGCGAACCGATTCTGATACATGAAAAACGAATGTCACAAATGTTTCACATTTTCTTTTTTTTTTTGGGAAAAAAAACTTTTATTTATCTACTGAACCAAAATATGCACTGAATCGCCACAGGACTGACCATATCTTTCCAAAACTGTCTCGCGGAGACTTAAAAAGAAAGTTGTAAAAACTGTGTTGGAGCCGATGCAACCACATAATTAACAGTTAAAATTACCAGTTGCGTAAACAATAACAAACAGAAAATTTTTAGATGCATTAGAAATAAATGTATAATATTCAGCAGCATTCAATATCACCATTCTGTAAACAACAAAACACTCGTAAATCATTGTTAAAAATTTTGTGAAGTGTATGATTACTTTGCAATGAAGTACTTAATGATCATGGCATGTGAAATGTAGATACAATCTATGAACACACAGTTTAAAACACGTATGATATGAAGCGTTTGCAAACCTACTCGGGGTAATGGAATTGTTTCTTTCAGTCTAAAGTACTTCTTTTAGTCACTAAAATTTATAAAATAAGCAAAAAAAAAAAAAGTAATTAAAAAATAATAATAATAACATGGACCCAGAAAATACTTTCATTTTCCCAACAGTTATTTTTTAATTAATTTTTTAAGGGTGACCGATTTTTCAAACAAGGCGTGGTCTTGATGACGTCACAAATGATGCACTTTGCCGCATCTTTCTACCGCGTTTCCACGTTATGATAAGCAAGAAGCGAATTGAATATTGTGCTCTACGCTTGCTATCAACCATATCGTTGCCAATACACGTGAGTAAAGATGCGAATTAAATATTTTGCTCTGTGAATGGCAACACTGAATGGTATTTCATTATTTGTGATGTCATCGGCAAAAGCGTAAACAATAAAAGCGCACCGATTTAAGTAATTTTTCAAAAGTATTAAACTTAAACAAATTATTGAAAAACTGTTCAGATCCTATGTTTTTAAACATGCTCTTTCAGCAAAAAAAAAAAAAAAATACTTTTAAAACTTTGAAAACGACCCCATTCGTCCAAAAAGGACCATATTTTTCATTTCATTCACGCGCAATATGGAAACATATCAGAATGAGTGCGACGAGTAAGCAGCATGATCAACGGTTCGTACGGAACCAGATGTGAAAATCCGAGGCAAAAATACAAAGATGTACTTAGTTTGAGAACTTAAAACATAAAATAGATTTTAGTAGAACCTCTTCCAATGGGGGCCCTAAAGGGGTTAGCAAGTGGCGCCTCAAGCCCCCCCCCCCCTTCTTAGAAATTAGAACTCCCTTGCTTTTAGTACTTTTTTCTTTGCAAAAATGTCAAAACATCTTTTGCAACCATTAATGAATGAGTCATTGAAAATGTCAAATTTTAAAACTCTAATCTATACTGAAATGAGTTTCCATAGGGCAAATATCTTGCTAAACTATGGGGTAAATGTCTAAGCTCCCCTCCCCTCTTAAAAGTTTGCATATGAGCGCGCATGCCTCTTGCCCAAAACGTTTTCAACCAGAATTTAATTGACACAGACGTCAGTTTCCTTAAATTTTATACTACTCCAGTTGTGTTTTTGATCCGAAATTTTCGAAAATTTTGGGCGCTTTTTCCGAAAATTTTGGGCTGACAAAACATTTGAAAACTAAAAAATTAGTTGAAAAAAATAAACAATTAAAAAAATAATAAATAAATAAATAAATAATAAAAAAGAAAAAAAAAATTCAAAATGATTTTTTTTAAAAATGAGTTCAATGATTTTTGTACGCATATATGAAGAGATTTTACGGGGATGGTAGGTGGAGAGGGGGGGGGGGGAATGTAGAAAATGCTTCTATTTTAACTTAAGAAGTGCAAAAGACATCCCTATTTCTTTCTTACCCCTCCTTTATAATGACATCAAGCTTTCGAAAGTCACTGAAACGCGCCTAGTTAAAATCCAATTTTTTATATCTACACCCTTTATGCGTGAAAGCGAGTGAGCTATTATTATACACTATTATTATTTTTTACTTATTTTGCAGATCATCCGCCTTTGCCGTGTCACCCTATTCCACGGATAATCGAGTTTACTTTTTTTTTTTTTTTAATTTTTCAGAAGTAAAGAATAGTTATTCATGACACTGGAGACGGTCATCACAACTGCAGGCATTGAACTATCCGTACACTCTGCCGTGCTAAGCGCCAAAGTCGAATCTGCAGCTGAGTTCAAAAAGAGAAATTGCCGTTTAAAGTTTTGTGCCTCCATGTATTCGACTCAGATGCACCTTTTTCAGCATTTTTAAAAAATATTTCTCATTGACAAATGACCAAAAACATTGTATGTAAGTGAAATATGTGACAAAGAACCACATGGTGACCGTAACTCAATTTTGATGAAAAGTGCAGATACGAACTTTTGTGCTTAGCACGGCAGCGACGCCTGTCAACTTTTTTGTTTTTTCCTCCCATTCACGAGAAATTTTTGGAACACTAAATTTTCTAGTTTTCAAATGCTATTTTACTTGACAGCAATCAAATTAGAAAATAAATTAGTAATAAATAATAATAAAGTATCATTTGAAGAATATTCTGTGAAATTTTCATTCATTTTAATGAATAAATGAGCCATTGAAAGCACTTCTACACGGACGTCTCAAAAAAAAAAAAAAAAAAAAAAAATTGAATTTTGACATCTTGAATTCAAATTATGTTTTTCGCAATCACGAGTGTGTGTATGTAGGCGTGTGTGTTTGTGTGTGGGGGGTATGTGTGCTTGTGTCTGTGTGCTGGCATATGAGTGTGTGGGTAGTTGTGTATATGAATGTGTGTGGGGGGGGGGGATGTGAATGTGTGTGTAGGCATATGTGTTTGTTTCTGTGTGCAGGCATGAATGTGTGGGTAGTTGTGTGTGTGTGTGTGTTTGTGTGTGTGTGCGTGTGTGTGTGTGTTGTTGTTTATGTATGCGCGTGTGTAAAGGACATGGATGCAACCTAGAGACGACTTTCGCTAGAGGAGCAGTATCGCGAGGACCCGGTCGACGGTGATGGTGCGGAGGGTGGTGGTGGGAAAATAAAAAGATAGGACATCAAAACAGTCTAATGAGAACAATAAGCAATCATGATTGCTCAAAAAAAAAAAAAAAAGTTTCAGCGCGGTGCCCTTCACTGGATCATCTGAAATAAAAATCGAAGTATTTTCTTTTTGTAAAAAAGTTTCTGCAGGTAACAATGTCATGTTTAAAACAGCAAAATTGACAATATTTTGACGAAAAACCGGTATTTTTGTGGAAAACTAAAAAGTATAAAGATAGTCAGTGGCGTAGCTAGACCCGACTTTCGGGGGGGGGGGGGGGGTTTACTTCTTATATATATATATATATATATATATATATAATATATATATATATATATATATATATATATATATATATATATAATCGCTTGGAATTTTTCCCTTTTCTTCTTTTTTTTTCTTTCTCTTCTCTCTTCTTTTTCTCTTTTTTTTTTGAGACTAACTTTTCGGGGGGGGGGGGGGTTGTCCCCAAAACCCCCCCCCCCCTTAGCTACGCCCCTGAAGATAGTGCAATATATTGTTTTTCTTGTGTGTGCATGGGATTCATCCCCCCCCCTTCAAGAACTCCAACAAATCAAAGGAAAAGCAGTATAGTTAAACTTTTTCCAGTGGCGTAGCGTAGGGGGGGGGGGCAAAGGGGGCACTCGCCCCGGGCGGCACTTTGTAAGGGGCGGCAAATTCCGTAACACTACATTAACATCGAAAAGGCTTTTTTCTTATTATTAAAACAGCGCTTTGCTAGGGATGTATCACTAATATATCTCATAATGCAATAAATTTTGAAAAATATTGTATTTGAATTTTTTCGATCAACAATATTTCCTGTTGAAGTAAGATTTTTTTTAAAATGTAAAACATGGTTTAGACAATAAAATCTTGTTTTCGTTCTGTAAAATATTAAGCATGTCGATTTTTTGTTGTGTGTATGTGTGGGGGGGGGGCGCATATAGCAGGCAATGTAAGTAAATTTGGTGCCTGCCCCGGGCGGCAGGAACCTACGCTACGCCGCTGACTTTTTCAAGCGGAATGGGTTTCAGAATAATCGGGAAGCAGTCACAAGTTACTTTCCAATTCTTAAATATTTTTACAGAATTGCGTTTATTAAATGTATCAATTATTTTCGCGTTATAAATGAACAATTAATTAATCCTTCATACAAAAACACATGAAAGATGAGAAAGAAATCAAAGCAACATATTTAAAAACTGGTTCTTTTTTTAATCAATCAAAACCATACACAATATATTGTGCTCTTTACTCGAAAAGAAAATTAAGTACACAAGCAAAAAAGAGACAGAGAGAAAGAGATCGGAGATGTTGCATAATATTCCGTCCGAGCTTCATAACGCTGACGCTATTGGCATTATCTGATCAGAAAAAGTAGCATTTGGCGCTGTGAGAATCTCCATTGTGTGTTGTAACCCTCCGCGAATCTACATGCATCCATAGATTGGTTCACACCACAACCACACACGATTTTGACAGACGGTGCGCAGAGTAAAGCGCTGGTTTGAGGATGCTATAGGGAAGAATGATAACAAAGTGACTATGATTTGCAAAACATCGTACAAAAACGCTCTATTTCTGCAGTTAGACTATGGATTAAATCTGAATTGCTAATATATTCTTGAGGTTTTTTTTTTAGACGAATGCAAGAGCTTTTATTCTAAAAATGTCGGGCCAGCAATCACAAAGAATGCGCAAAAATGTTTCTCCCGGTGCTGCTACAAAGCAAGGCCCTATTAGGGCTACAGTTCCATTATCTTTAATGCATCAAACTTGTAGTCCAACAAGATGTTTGAAAAATAGCCCTTCTAATTCACCGCCAGTTAGTTGGTCAAACGATGGAACTAAAGTGAAAAGGCTATCTCCGGACAACAGGATATCGCCTGAAACACAATCCCCTTCTCCATCGGGATATAGAGGTATATATAATTTTATAGTTTTGATTAAAATATTTGTTAAATTGTAACATGAAATATTCAATCCATAAATCTTGTATCTCAATGTGTTGAAGTAACACAAGAAAAGTATAATCCTTAAGAATTCAGCTATTAACTTTTGATTTATTGCATTAATTTTCGACATTAATGCATTAAAAAACCACTAAATGGTTAAATCTCCTCGCCACATCATCGCACTGTGAAAGTTTCTAATATAATATTTTATGAGCATTTTAGTGTAGACGCCATATTTGTTAGTTGCGTCTTTGAAACTTCCTCTTACCTGTAATTTCATTTCGGAGCCTTGACAGACTTCAAATAACATTTAGTATTAATTTATCCATTCGTAATTAGAAAATGCAGTGTACGAAATCAGGTTACTCTTGATTTTTACTGAAAATTCACCGATGCACATCTTATCGTTAATGCATATCGCGAAGATTGTTGTTTTTTTCTTTATGCAGCAGCAGATGTTTTCTAAATCGATAAATTGCAGTGCTCTAATTGTGTTACTATTAATTGTAAAAAAAAAAAAAAATCAATTTCCTTCTCAAAAGTCAAGTTAAAAGGTGTTTGGCTGCGATATCGTGATGCTAAAGGTATTTTTTAAATCGTTTTATGTTTCTCACTTGAATGTAATAACTTTTTTTGTATTTTAAATACTGATAAAACCCAAAATATATTAGTTGAAAATAACTTTTGGTACTTGATAACATAAACTCGAAGTGCTTTTCTTTTCGTGCTTTTAAGTAGATTAATTTATCATGCATTGATGCACCAATCCAATTTTATTTTGATTTTAATGAAAGAATCTGTTTTAACCTCATTTAAGATTTATTACTAATTTCTCCTCTTTTAGCTTTTTCCCCTCAGGATGTAGTCCAATTTGTCTGATTTGCTGAATCACTCTTGAACTTGTTCCTATATATTTGTGATTTTTGCAATTTATATCTCTTGACAATTTTTGTGTTATCTGTCATTGTTTGACAGTTGAATGTATTTGTGCAGTGTATTTATTGATTTCTTGTGGAATCATTTTGCAGTCTTTAATAGTGATTTTACTAGCTAATAATTCAGTTCTATATACTTTGAATAAATATTGTTAACTTAATATATATAAACTTTGAAATTGTTTAAATCACAGCATTTTATTTTCTGCTTTTAAAAATGGATTTAAATTCGATATCAAAGCTATTTTAGCTGCGATTCTTGAAGTATGTTTACAAACTCAGTATTTATTGATTTATTGCAGAATCATTTTGCAGTCTTTTAAAATTTTACTAGATAATAATTAACTAGACATAATTTGAATAAATATGAACTTAGTACTACTTTGAAATGGTTGAAATCAGGATATTTAATTTTCTGCTTTTAAAAATAGATTTGAATGCTAAATACTAAAAGGCTATATATTAGCTTCTTGAGGCCCCCTAAGAACATGACCCTTTTCCCACTGTTAGATCTGCAGGTACCCAGATCCGGGCCTGGAGTGCGTTTGTGGTTTTGGCCCCCCTCCAAAATAATCCACTTCAGAAAGTTATATTGTGTCAGTTTTGTTTTGGGGAGGATTTTTGTCTAATATGTTTCTTGAGAAATTATATGATGGAATTTGATTTCATTCAATTTATTATTGTTACAGTAGATTATTCAAATGAAGCTGCGGGGCTGCATTAAGTACATTAGTATGATAACAAATATGAAGGATGACATATGTGTTTAATAAAGAAAAATAATCTTGAGTAGCTACATATTTTCCTTGCACGCAGTATGCATCTCAGAGCTAACATTTGATAGACATAGTAAGGAGACTGCTAGGAAAGGCATTAGTGTAACTATTAATTGGATTGAAAATCTCTTATGTTATGGGTTTGTTAATGCTGCTCTGAGTGGTGCAGATCTTGCTGTTCACGAAAATGCGGATGCTCACAGATTCATATTCTCTCACCTATTCTTTGGTGTCTAGGCTGTTGATTCACTGCTTGAAAGTATTATTTCTTCTGGATTTTCTTGCATCATCCATGCAGATGATGTTATTGTCGCTAGAGGCAAGGGCGGACTGGCTATGTGGACATTTGGGCAAATGCCAGAAGGGCCGGTTCCCCCGAGGGCCGCCGAAAAGGGATCAGAGTCTTAGACCATGCACGAGCGAAATTATTGGGCCACGGCACGAAAGGGATACAGATAGCTCGGGGAAAAGTTTTTAGAGTGTTGTGGTGTACTGTAAAACTTTTCATGGGGGGCCGGGGTCAGGGCCGACGAGAGGCCATGTTAGCCTAGTCGGAAACACAGGGCCGCCGAGCGCGGCTCCTTCTCAGTCTGGCCACCGGGCCCCCTCTCACAGAAAACTTATACTACTCCAATTCCAATTCAAACCCTTTCAAGTGCCCTGTGCTTATTTTACAACTAGGCTAACATGTCTCTCGTCGATCCTGCGGAAACAAGGGGTCTGGCTTGGAGTCCAAACAGTATAAATTTTACAAGTTTTATGAAGGGGGGGGGGGGGGGTCGTCTCGATTCTCGTCGACCGTGGCCCCCTTATAAAACATCTTCATACATATATGTGTGTGTGTTTGTATGACATATAGTAGTTTTATGATATTTTTAATGAGTGTTTTGATCTCCTCTCATTCTCTTCGCGAAGCTGCTATTTCAGTAAAGGTTGTGTACGAAGAAGGGGGGGGGGGAGTGTAGGTTGCGTGTATTTTCCCGTAAGAAAAATCTCCGTTTCAATATTTAAAGCCTTTCACATCTGTGTGTAGTGTAGTGGTTCGCTTCAGGGCAGTTTCACAGCCGCTTTTCATGAATAGTTATTTGTACAATCTTGCTAAACTTTCTCTTCCTTGCGGGGATTGCCCCTGCTAAGAAAATAATGGTGTTGATCAAAGACGTTTCTCTTGACAAGAAAGGAAACGGTATAAAAGAAACAGCTGGAATTGGGTGGGGCGATCCTATCGTCGCGTAACATACATTTGATGTTCACTTAAATAAAAAGCAAGAAAAGTAACCTTCTTCCAACTGACTTTTTTTTACGATAGTTTTTTGTCAAAATACTCATTTTAGAGTGACCAGCACTTGTTATATCTTATCTAAAGAATCTTATTTTTTGGAAGAGGGATAGGAGCAAGCTATGGGAAGTACACACCAATACAAAACAGCAGAAATGCTCAAATATCTCTTTTCTACAATTAAACGTCATAAAGCTGTCAACATGATGTGTTTCTCTCAGTTTGACAAAACGGACGAAACGAAAGCGTTCCCAGCTAGCCTGGGGGAAAATCATTACACTGTTCCATTGACCATAGTCCTTGTTTCAGGAATTGGGAGCCCCTTTTATGGGCCGCGAAATTTGGTGAAGTCTTTTTTTCGTGTTGTGAAGAGGCTGAACCCTTAGGCGGATTTAGGCTGTGAATTCTGGGGGTGCAACAATATAGCAGTGGCGTAGCTAGGGAGGAGTGGAGAGGGTGGTCCGCCCGGGCGGCGAACTTTTCGGGCCGGCGATTCAGCACTTTTGGTGTGAAAAAGAATCAAATATGGGAATCATTCTTTAAATCTAATACTGTAGGCAAAGAAAAAAAACCCTTTGAAATGTAAGGTTTTGGTATGACGGAACGGTCATTTCAGTGTTCAAAGTTGAAATATGTCCGTAGCCCTTGAACCTTCCTCATTCACTTAATGTCCTTAAATTGTAATGCAACATTTAAACTGCATTTTTAAAACTTAAATTTCGGAAAATATTCAAAAATGTAATATCAAATATATTTCTGAAATATAACATTTGTTTATGTATAATATAAATATCAAATATATTTCTGTAAAAGTTGTTTCTGTGTCAGTGATGAATTAATGCAGGGAAAACAAATTATTGCAACTTTGTTACAGAATAAAAGCTGACTCTCCATCGCTCCCAAAGGATTAAACTGACTTCAATTTTGAAAAAGATTCGGTAGAGAACCCCATTCCCCCAAAAGTTACTTTTAACTGCAATTTGTGATGTAAATTCAGAGTATTTCTCCGAGATAGATGCCTGACCCCGCCCCCTTAATTTTTGTAGGAAGAATACGGATCAAATTAGTTCCCCATTGCTACCTTAAATGAAGTTTTATATTTTGAGAGATAATTTTCAATGCTTTAATATATTAGATATATATTAGATATGTCTCAATGAAAAGGTGGCAAATAGAGGAACCGCCCCGGGCGACAGAAACTAGCTACGCCATTGCAATATGGGGGGGGGGGAGGGATACAGCACTGCACATGGCGACTAAAGCTGCTATTTCGACGGCAAAGGCGACTATTTTGATGACAAAAGCAAGTATTTTGCAATAAGTTGTAAAATACAGCGACTATTTTAGTAAGAGTAACTAAAATTCGTAAAAGAGCAAGATATTTTTTTTCTTCTAGGAGAAAAAATTAGTAAAAAAAAATTAAAAAATCGCTTTTAAGTTTACCCCTTAGTTACCACGGAAAAAAAGGAAATGTTTTACCGCGTTTAATTTTTGAAAACAGTCGTTTTAAAAAGTGAGAAAATTAAATGTAATAAAACATTCACGACCAGAAAAAAATGTGAAATTTATATTTTTGTATAAAAAAAAAAAGTTTCGTCGCAATCGTAAAAGATCG
The DNA here is from genome assembly GCF_026930045.1 of Uloborus diversus. Taxonomy (NCBI): domain Eukaryota; kingdom Metazoa; phylum Arthropoda; class Arachnida; order Araneae; family Uloboridae; genus Uloborus; species Uloborus diversus. The sequence goes on from NC_072731.1 coordinate 138,801,182, forward strand.
CAATTTTCGTAACGGTATCGTTTGTGTGAGTGCGATTTTTGTAAAGGATTAGTTTTTGCAATCGTGATTTCTGTTTCTCAACTACTTCTTTTTTCTTTTTTTAACTGTTTTTTTGGTTCTTAATTTCTTTTATTCGTACTATACATTCATTTTTTTTAAACGACAGCTAATTTTCTTTCGATCCGAAATATGAATGTGACGCTTCGAGCTCTTTTTATACAATCAGTCTTTTACTGTTGTCTTTAATATTAACAGTCAGACAGTGAGAAAAATATGCTAGAATATGTCAGTGTTGGTTTCTCTAGTGTTTATTCAGGGTTGGGCTAAAATTTGGAAAATATTTTTTGAAGTTTTCTTTCTTAAAGTTTGTTTGGAGAAAATTTACCCCACGTTGGTCTGTCCCACTTCATGGCATTAAAATGATATAAAGGCTAATTTTTTTTTTTGAGTAGGAGACTATTTTAGAAATTATTTTCTATATATGGTAACTATTTTGGAGACTATTATTCATATTAAAAGCAACTAAGTTTAGTAGCGGAACGCAGGGATAGCACTGCCCTACCCCTTCAGAAAAATTTGAAATTTTATAGTGGAAATGTTGGTTTTTAGTTGGTTTCAGAGTGATTTTATTGTACTGTTTACTGGAATGATGTGGAAGGACTTTATATCGTTTTTGGGGAAGTACATCACAATAGCCAATGGTTGTTTCAAAGAAAAAGAAAATAGTAATGTTATACCAATAAATACGAAATTGCAGAGTATAAAATTATTATATAATACAGTACTGAAAAATAATTAAAGGAATGTTTTTATTTTATTTATGTAATTATCATTTTTCTTTATTTAATGGAGAAATACTTCTTTTTAATTCGTATAGCACAATTTCTCTCGCACTGGCGCTATGTGGTGACCAGGTCACACAATAAGCTGCCTATTATTGTATTTTTGGGTTTGCTTTCAAGTAAAATAACTTGCATTTAGCTGTAGAAAAATATAAGTTGTTTTACAAAATTCTTGAGGAGAAATATATATTTTCTTCTGATAAAATATATTTCATTTAAATTTTCTTTGAAAATCCAACCAAAATTGTTGGGGGTGAGGCGCACCCCCTGGAACCTCCGTAAATCCGCCTATGGCTGAACCTCAGAATCATTCTCTAAAGAGTATCTTCTGCTTTAGCTCATATACTCTGCTCTATATCTCATACCACTTTTTTTGATAGTTCTGCCTTTTCTTTTTCGATTCCCAGAATTTCTTTGCTCATCATGTATGGTTTAAAATCAATTTTAAGATAGGTCAAAAAAAAAAAAAAAAAAAAATTCAAGAGCAGTATTTAGAAAAAGAACCCAAGACTGCGAAAAAGAATCCCCATAACCTTCATCTTTTTTAGCACCATGGCTAAAGAGGTTAGCAGAGCAGGTAAGTCATTGATTATACAATTTGAACAATGTAATACAAACGATGTATTAATATGCATAAAAGACCAATGTCAATCAATGTGTTAAAAATTAGCTATTTTTATTATTAAAGACTTTTTTTCAGTTTACTTTCTTTGTAATAAACACAGAGTTTTACTTCCGGTTTTTAATTGTTGTCAAAAGCAATGAATAATAGTAATTATAAAGTTATCATTCTTCTGCTTTTTAATTTTTGCCAAAAAATAATGAATAAATGAATTATTAATAAATTTAACAAATTAATTTCAAAGCTGAACTTAAGAAACTAGATATTTGTGGGTGTTTTTAAAAGCGCTTTTTTTCAGCTATACTTGTTCAAAATGTTTTTTAATTCGAGCATACAAATCAACAATATTGAAGAAAGATGAATAGTAAATTTTAAGCTATTCTTTCTTTAGGTGCAACATATTTATATTAGAACGAAAGTCAATACCATTGTTTTTTTTTCTTTCTAAAGAAGGATAGGTAATTAAAAAATGCGTTTTAAATTTCAAAAAAAGCACACCTCAAATAAACTTCAAAACGTAAAAACTGTAAACAAAAACAACAAAAAAAAATTTTTTTTCCTTTTTTCTAAATATAAAGACTTTCTATAAACTCGATTCGCACTAAAAAGTATGAAACAAAATAAGGGTATGATTTCTTGATTAAAACACTAAAAAATTGCAGTTGATCTTAAATTTTTTTTGTTTAAGGAAATTCTGAAGCAGTCAATAAAATTTAAATTACAAATTTGAGGGAAAAAGAACTAGGTGGTACACAGCTTTTTATGAATAACTTTTATAAACGCCTCTATTTATTCTTCTCTGAATTTTTCATTTAAATTTTATTGAATACTTGAGAGTTACCCTAAACAAAAGACATTAAAGTCAACTGCAATTTTTCAGTGTTGCAATTAAGAAATCATGTACTTAATTTTATACTTTTTATTGCGAACCAAACTTTTAGATATATTCTTTAGAATTGAAAACATTTTTTACATTCTCAAACTTGAATATTGTTTCGGTACTTTTGATGCATACTTATAATTAAATGCAAATAATCTGGAAAGATGTTTTTTTTTCAATAATTCATTTTTTAAAGTTTGATAACGAGTTTTGATATCAAGTGCATTATTTTGTTTTCCAGATGCATATAACAATAAAATAATACAAAATAGAATGTTATTTAGCCAGGGGCAACCGATGAGAGGTCACGGGAGATCGCCGTGACCTCCCAAAAAATAATTGCTCAGTAAATTTTGTCAGAAGATTCGGAAAATTTTGAGACATAATTACAAAGTTTCAATTTTAAATTTGATTTGCAAAGATTTAAATCGTCAATTTGAAAGAATCATATTAAAAACGCTTTATTAGTTCTATTTAGAACAAGCTGCACCCCTTTCTGGGTTTTAAACTAACATGTACTATCTTGCAGAGTTATAAGTGCTAAAGGGCTCCTGAGTATTGCAAAACAACAGTTTGTACGTTTGAAAAGTCTCTAGTAATATATTTTGCTTTCTAGCTAAGAACTTGAGTTGAGACAAGGGTTTTCCGTTAAAATAGAAACCCTGATGTTCTAATTAACTGAGAAAGTTGTAAAAGCTTCTCAATTGATGCAAAAAAAAAAACTCTTTCGAACGACTTAGAGGCAGACTTAGATAAAACGAAAAGCTTTCTGCGAACATAAATCCTAACCGGAAAATTTTCTGCAAATAATAATTTTGCCTAACTCACCCTTGAATTAAAAATTAAATTTATATTCAAATATGAAAGAGACAAAAAAAAAGTGCTTTAAATCATTTAAATTTTTTTTTTTTTACAATAACATTGCTTATTTTTCACCAACTGAAGAAAACTGCCAAAACCATTATTTTTTTTTACACAAGTGCTTTAAAAGGCTTTTGGAGAAAGGCTTTAACAGAAATAAATTCTGGGATATTCTTAAAAATTCCCTTCAAAAAAAGAAATTTTTTTTTTTTTTTTTTTTTTTTTTTAAATGAACGTTATCAGTTTGAAAAAAATTTTCTGCGAAGCCAAAAATTTTCTGCGAACGCCGTTCGCGCGTTCGTCTATATTATGCAAGACTGCTTAGAGGGTTAAGGGGTGTGGGGAAGTCTCATCACTTTAATAGGCAATTTGCATGAAATTTTAGCTCAAAAAATTAATTATAAAAAAAACGAACTCGAAATTTAAAATTAAAACCCCATGTGCAAACCCTCGGGGCTCGAAGTAATTTTATACCAAATTTCAAGGTAATGGGGTCTGGACGCAGGTCCGCCACAGACTTCCCCTCACCATTCCTTTGACGTTACTTTTTTTTAAAATTACAATAAACCTTCGTTTTACGCGGGGGTTACGTTCCTCGGAAATTCGGCGTGAATAAAAACCAAATAAATTAAGATTAAGACTTAATATAAGTGTTAAAATAGGGATTAGGTTCCGTTGATGAAAAAAAAAACTTCATTCTAGGGATGACTAATTTTATAATAAGTTTAACGTGTACTTATAGGGTCAGGTGGGGTGAAATGGGTCATGGGGTGAAATGGGTCATGCTGTGTATTGTTATTAATAAAAATTTTTGGACTGCCTGAATTTTTCTCAAACCTTACACAAGTTATAAGGGGCTTTTTGGCTACAATTCTGAATTTTAAAAAGTTTCTGTGTAAATTGCTGGGAACACTACACTGACATTTTGTTTCTCAAGTCACATGTAAATTTTTAGGAAGCCTGACAAACTTCTTAAAATCTTGCTATACATTTTTTTTCTTGCAATTCTCAAGTGTTATCAGTTAGAACAGACTTTCATCTACAATTTGCAAAAAACAGGTAGGAAAAATATCAATTATTTCTTCTTTTGTTGCTATTTTCATGTGGTGGGGTGAAATGGGGCATAGTTAGGCTTAGCGAATTTTAATTCATAATGAGAGTAAATTGACTTTTAAAATCCATAAGTCGGTCTTAAATGGAAATTTAGAAGATTTTTAAATGTAACAAAAATAAAGTATGTATTATTGTGTAGAATTCAAAAGCTAAACTTGCCATTCATATTTACAACCTATTACGTACCTACTCTTTCCTACTTAAAATTTTTTATTTATTCAAAGAAAATGCCTGGGGTGTATGTAAGAAAAAGGGAAAAGAAATATTCAGACTCTGATTTAGAGGCTGCACTAATTGAAGTTGAAGGTGGTTTAGAAATTCCTGCAGCTGCAAGGAAATATAATATGCCAAGAGAAACACCGAGGAGATGGGTCTCCGACACACAAAGTCGAAAAGGTTCGGGTGGACTTACAACGCTAAGTGAAGAAGAAGAAGAAAGATGTATTGCTTCAGCTCTTCAAAGTGTGGTTTCCCATTTAATAGAAAGATACAATCATTGTTGCTAAGGATTTCATAAAGACCAATTCTGAAAAATGCAATTGTGGCATTCTTGGCATAGAGTGGGCCAGGAATTTTTAAAAAAGGTCGTCATGCCACTTATGTAAGAGGAAGCCAGATTTGCTCGCGAAAGCAAGAGCCAGGACATGTTCTAAGAAGCAGCAACTGAATGAAACCCAACTCTTGGATGAAGAAAATATCTGAGTTACTTGTGCAAGAACCAACAAGAGGAAAGTGGGCTCTTGTCTAATACAAGGGCAAGAAATCATCAAAAGGATTTGTTGATTACTTGACAGAAGTCAATGACCAGGATTACAACAACGTAAATTTTCTACGAAAAGCCAACTCAGGCAAATACTACATCTTCCCTGAGTAGGAAGATAGACATTGTTTCTAGGTGTCAAATTCTGAAGGCATTGAACGACCAGAATTCGATAGTTGTGGACATTATATTTTTGAGTTTTAGTTCAAAATATTTTGGTGTTGAATAAGTTAAAATAAATAAATGGTTCATTGGAAGCAATTTCTTTCAGCTATTGTACGTGTTTTGGTAATAATTTCTTAGTTATTGTATGTTTCCATTGCTATGACCCATTTCGCCCCACCACGGGGTGAAATGGGTCAGATACTTTAATTGCAATTTTCAGATTGTCAATGACAACAAATTTCAATGAGAAGCAGCTTAAATTTAAAGGGGAAGAATCAAATGTAAAGAAGAAATTTTTAAAAAAGTACAAAAAAAGTTTATGGGTTTGCAAATGGCATCATTTAAAAAAATAGACAAAATCCGCCCTGTTTCACCCCACCTGACCCTATCGATTTCTATGCCCAACACGCATGAAGAAAACATTAATTTACCGTTTATGAAAAGGAGCTGGCTTAGGGTGGTTCAAAAAAACTTTTTTTCAGCTAGAGTCCAGGACACCCCCCATTTTTTATAGACTTCCTAATAGTATGATGCTGTGAAAGTTTTAGCTTCTTACTCAAATTTTAAGAGGGTGCTCAATGACCCCTTAATTTAACATTAGCCGTAGCATAGAAAATGCCACAAAGTTAGAAACATTTAATTTCCCCCAACTGTTTTTTTGCAAATAATTATTTTATTGCAATATATATATGCATATTACTAGTATATATTATAAAATGTAGCATTGTTTTTTCAGTTCAATGCATTTTTTAAACCCCCCCCCTCGACTTAGGAAGTTTGGGGGAGGGGTTGAGCACTGTCTTTCAGTTAAAAAAGGAAGCTAAAAGTCTTCCAGTACATTACTATCCATAAGTCTAAAAATATTGAGGGGTGTCCCGTTATACTCTGCTTCGTTGCAGAGCATTAATGCATTCATGATCATTTCCATGATAGAACCTTCCTTCACTAACAAATCAGAAAAATTATTTCTATTGTCAAGGAATGGCTCAAAATTTTTGTTTTTTGTTCTGTGTCATCGATGTCTGTATTCTCGATGTTTTTGTCCTCCTTTGTCCAGTGAGTTCTGCACTGCATGAGTTTAATAACTTTACTTCTGGAAAGAGCTCTGGAACCATTCGTATAAAATGTCTCTGTGCCCCAAACTCGATTATTAGCATTCCAAAATGCAGTTTATTAAATGTTATCTGAAACCTTTAGGAGTTTGGATTTTAAAAGAGGGAAAAATTTTATCTGTTTGCATTGACGCATCCACATAAAACCGAAACTCATCCGCGTAAAATAAAATAAAAGTGTCAAATCTTACCTGGTGGGCATCGAACCTTTTTTTCACAGCTACATAATAAAAGCTTATGATCATCACATTTTCTCGAAGAATGTTTCATCTTACTAGAATGGGGAGCAAGGTTTACTTAAGGGGGGAGCCGAAGGGGCTCTGTAAAACCTGGCCCCCTCCCAAAAAAAAATTTGAAAACACTCATTGTGAATAAGGATTTAATATTTTTAAATTTAAATTTCGAAATTTCTCATATTTTGCTTTGGCCCCTCCCAAAAGATATTTCTATATACGTACCTGATGGGGTGGGGGAGGGGGGCACCGAGCAGAGGTCTTGCCCCTGTTCGAAAATGATCTAGTTACGTCCCTGGAACTGCGTTTATATCATAGCATATAAACTGGAAATAAAGTCGAAATCCCAGAGGAGAATTTATAATAATAAGCCTTAGGGAACATTTTTTTTTCAATTATTTGAATAGGTATTAATTCTTGCAAAGTACATATAGATCTTAACAAAGGATCTAGTAAATTTTATTTAAAAAAAAGCTTATTTTATTCTTTTTGATACTTATGCATTTAATATTTCACCATTTTGTTAAACGCTTTTTACTCATTTGTTTAGAATTTAGTTGCATACTTTAAAATGGTTCAGAAAAAACAAAAGTCTTGGTTTTCTCAAAATATGTTTACCCCTTCATGCTTAATCATCCTAAATGGACATAACATGAAAAGAATTAATTTTCTATTGATTAGGCATCTAATGATATAATTAATAAAATAATTAATTATAAATTGCAATCGTTAAACTACAAAATTAGCATTACAATGCTTGTTTACGGTGTTTACTTGCATAAGAGTGCATGTTTTTCAGATTTCCTGTAGTACCCCCCCCCCCCTCCCACAAGGGCCGGTCGATGTTAAAGATTCCTGGGCCGAATTTCCTTCCCAGTCCGCCCCTGGCTAGAGGCAAGTTCATCGACACTGTCTCCTCAATCTTATCACCAAGATTAAAGATGGCATTATTCTGAGGGTCTTGCTGTAAATCCTCAAAAAACCACTGTGATTGTTTTCATATGTAAGAGAGCAATTCAGGTGCATAGTATATCGGTTTTTTTTTTTTTTAACAGTCTCTCGGCTGTTCTAATGGAGTCAAGTATCTTGGAAATCTACTTTGACTTTAAGATGCACTGAAAGAAAAGAAAAAGATATTTTTTAGCCTGGCTAATGTAAGTCTTTTGGCCTTGCAAAAGAGCTAAAATTGGAAGTACCTGAGGTCTGTCCACTGGATCTACTGGATGGTTATCTATATAGGGTTTCCAATCCCGCTTAAAAATTTCCCAATGTTTTTCTTCAAAGAAGAAAGCAATCCAAAACTGGACAATATGCTGTCTAACCTGTAGAAAGTGCCTGTTGATGTATGTGTCACCATGACACTAATATTATGAATGTGAAAATTATGTTTGATGAAGTAGCTGAGCAATCTGCAATTTTTGACACAACTCGAAAAGGAGGCAACAGAAACTTGGATGAAACACAGGATGACTTGCTTAACAATTCAATTACTTAAGATACTAAAGTTTTTGAAGACTCTTTTAAGTGTGAGGTAAACTTAGCAAAGTTTATCTAAAACTTTTATTGAAACTGCAGACTTGTTGAAGTCAGTCGGCGTTCACCCTTTGCTCTAACAAATCAAATGCACACAATTGGTCAGCATTAATGAAACAACAAAGGCTTTCAAAATGCAAGTTAAATTAGATACAGCATCCCACAAATCAAGTAGACACCATTCTTGACCAAAATTTTGCTGTTCTGGAGCAGAAACCAAGCATTACCCCCGTAACAAAAGAAAAATCTATTTTTTAAAGTTGAAGTTTATAGGAATCTTTTGCGTAAGTGCCCAAAACAGGGTTTCCGCTACGGTCGCACTTTTCGCAGAATGCGAAAACACTATCTTAATTGCAAAAACAAAGCGATGCATTTTCGCTTTTTTGCTGGAATAAAAAATTTATTTGAAAAAATGAAAAAATGTATGATTCTAGAGAGAGAAAGCATGCATGGCCATAATCAACTTAATCTTTTCAATTCTTGGCTAAGATGATTAAACAACTATTAAGTTCAATAAGACTTTGTCTTATCCGGCATTATGTCCCCCAATAACTGCTTTATTAGGCGGAGGGACTGTTACTTCTAAAGACCAATCATGTTTTCTTTTTTATTTTGCAACTAAAAAAAAAAAATAGCTGCTGTCTTATTATGAAAAAAGTTTTTTTTTTCATAAAAATATGAGTTTTATTTTCACCTGGAGACTAAACACACTGAGGCATATGTAAATATATGAGAATGTGTAATATTTTAGCATTTTGCTAAAATTTTTCCCTCAATTTTAGCTTTTATGCGAATGAACTTATGAACCCAACTTTAACTGTAGTCCACAAGTAAAGGTCTCAGTAAAACCAACTGCAGTGAAACCACAGCATGCATTTTCCTCAAGCACTTTTTTAACGCCAAAATCCTCTCCTATCCCCTTTGTTACAATGCATTGCAATTTTTTACGGTTCTTACTTTTGTGTATCAAACCACAGTTGTTAATTAGTACACTACATTTGGTGTACGGAATTTGAGACAACTATTAATTCAAGTAACAAAAGCAGTCTTTCCCAAAATGCATAATGTAACTGATGTACAAAACACAAATGCATGTAAGTGACAATATAATTTAACTTTTAGAACAATAAAGTTAATCCTGCGGGATTGCTCTTTGCGGTCCTGAAATCCTGCAAGACTGGGATTGATGCCGGATTGGAAACCCTGTATCTCCCATCAATAGGTTTGGGTCTATTGTTTCCTGATTAGCTTAACAAGCTACAGGAGATGGTCTGTATAGCCATGACTAGTAGTATTAGGACCATGCTTACTGCAGCACTGTAACTGCTTTTAGATTTATGTCCCCTTTATATGTACACAGTTGCAGATTGAAGCTAAGACTCAATTGTGCCAAGGTTTATTTATATAGTGTGCTAAGGTTTATTCGAGTCGAGTTCCGGAAATGTTTAAGTCCATGATTACAAAATCATTTAATTCATTCTTTTGGAAGTATCACCAAGGTAGAAATTGTCAAGAAATAAATGTTATAGAAAATTTCACAGCGATGGTTAATGAAACAGCAGGCATTTCTTAAAAAGAAGTTTTCAATTTGCTTCTATTTAAGATATGAAGAAACGGGATGAATATGATAAATCTCGGAAATTGTGCCAACTGTAAACCTTACTGTGAAGGGATTGATTAAGCTTATATTTAAAACATTAAATTACAAAAACATAGACATTGAATTCTAGGTAGTATACAAAGATATTATGGACCCTTTAGTTGCATGGAGCACACACATTAATACGAGAGACGGACTGTCCTATAGTATTTTATGTTCTAAGCTCAAACCCGGGCCGGATTTAGGGGAGGGCAGGCGGGGCTACTGTCCCGGGGCCTCCACAACAAAGGGGGGCCCACAGTAAAATTTTTACAATATATCCTAACTTTCACAAGTTGAAAGTAAGTATCGGATATATATACATATATATTAAAATATTCGAATGTACAGGGCGTCCGAAAAGTCCTTGCCACATTTTAAAAATTCATAGACAAGCAACAAATTGTCTTATCAATGTGCGGTTTCCGCCATGATACTTCATAGGATCAAGAACTTTTTATGGCATCGTAAAAAAAGGAAAAGAAAAAAAAAGAAAGGAAAAAATTGTAGCAATAAAAAATCGCTGTATTGTCACAGTAAGAATTTGTTTCTGTGACGATGCATCCATGTAAACTACGTATAATTACTTTTCTTTTTTCACCTTTTTTTGAGCAATCACAATGCGTATTGTTTTCATTTGACTGTTGAATGATGTCCGTCCTTTTTATTCCCCCCCCCCCCGTCTTCCTGTGCAGCCGCCCCCTCCCGATGCTGCTGTTTTAGCGAGCAAGGTCTCCAGGTTGCGTTTATATCTTACACACACACACCTACATAAACACACATGCATGTACATACATGTATACACACTCACACGAGCTTACTTACACACACAGGAGCGCCTATACACACACACATGTACATACATGCACACACACAAACGAGCGCCTACATACGCAACCAAAGTCTTGTGATTGCGAAAAACACAATTTCATTTCAAGATGTGAAAAAAATTCAAATATTAACTTTTTTTTTCTTTTTTCCATACCTGCCAACCCTTCCGGATTTCCCGGAAGTTTTACGGATTTTTATGTCCTTTTCCGTTTTTCCGGTTATGAGCAAAATCTTCCGGATTTTTCACGTTTTGTAGGAAAAATAATTATCTCGCCAATTTTGGCGCTAACGATACTTTTGTGGAACGCGGCACCGCGTTTTAGGCCAAGTAGCCAAGGAAAGGTTGCCGTAAAAGAATGGCACGAGAAGAAGCGGGGCAAGATTATGACGTCACTGAGTGATACAGCGCATGACTTCATCGGGATCCAATCAAAGCAAGCGTCGCGGCGGGCAACTAGGGGCACAATTACGGCGCCAATTATCTTCTCATTCTCTCAATTCGAGCTGTTTTTGCTTCGTTCTTTTTTTAAGATGAGTAACAAATGTTATTTCCAAACTTTTAAAGAAAGCAATAAAAGTAATATTTACTAAACGAAAGTAATTTCAATTGATATGAAATTCATAACTAATATATTGTTAAATGTAAAGAGGGTAGGTGTCCTGTTTGATTTTATTTTGCGTTAAAATCTTGTGGATAAAAATAAAAAAATCTTCCGGATTTTTTTTCTCGGAGGTTGGCAGGTATGTTTTTCCTATTTTTCACAATGTCATAAAAAATTCTTGAATGTGCGAAGTGTTTGTTTAATGACCAACTCAAGGAATTTAAAAGAATGCATCACATTTTACTCTTTGGTACATCAACTCTTGTAAATTGCAATGAAGTTTCACCTCAACATCATATATAAAGGTCATAAGAAAGTAACTGAGGCTGGGTTTTGAAATCTCAAAACCATCACCCAGTGTCTGTATCACTTGAGGATTTTGCCAGCAATGCTACGTAAAGTTTGCAAATGCATAACGAGGGCTGCAGTAGTTCTATCATATCATTGCAAAACAGTCACTGGCTTTGGTTAGGAGTCATGACTGTGACACCCCTTTGTGAGGTCACCATGGACTAAATTGGACTAAATTTTGTAAGCTTCCGCCACTTGTTGACTTAGCATTGCAAATTTCATGACTGTCTCATCATATTCAATAAACTACCGCCCATTAGCCAGGGCTAAAGCAGAAATACATGAAATACACTGCCAGCTCAGTCATTTCCAGCATGAGGACCGCAGTTTCGTGCTTATTAGCACTCATCAGCCCGGCACAGGAAAGTGACTGAGCTGGAGATGGAAAAACCTCTTAAGGAAGCCAAGAGTCAAAAGTGCCAAACAAACTGGTAGCTAATATAGAATTAGCACAGACCAGACGAGTGATCGAAGCAATGGTTTGGTTCAACTCGAAGATTGAAGGCAAGGCATGGTATATTCAGTAAATTACATGCCCATTAGCCAGGGCTAAAGCAGAAATACATGAAATACACCACCAGCTCAGCCATTTCCAGCTCAGTCATTTCCATGCTGGAAATGACCAAGCTGACGGCGTATTTCATGTGTCACATAATATGCATCCCATTTTGGTCACAGTTATTAAGAAATTATTTTCCATTAGAAAGGCCTAGACTGTATCCCCAGAGGGGGGGGGGGCGACGCCCCTCCCCCAAAATGTTTTCTACCGTAAAACAGAAGCATTTTTTTTTTTTTTTTTGAATTTCTAATGTCAGAAAAGGAAAATAACAAAAGTTTTTTTATTCTTAATTTTGTAACTATTAAACGAGTGAAAATTTCAAGAATTACAGAAAAAGCAATTATAGTTCTCATTAGCTGCAAAGCATACTTGAAATTTAGACCCTTAATTAGGACTTCCTACTCTCTTTCCCAATTCGATTCAGGGCCGTCCAGGCTCAAGACAGGCCACTTGTCAGTTTGGTAGACTTGCCCTTCTCCAGGGGCGTGCACAAATGACTTTTACCTGCCCCCTCCATATTGTTTACTCTTGTATTTCACCCATCATTTAAAAAAAAATATTGGACCCCCTTCGGCTTGGGGCCCGGGCCAATTGGTGTCCTCCCCCCCCCCCGTGCACGCCCCTGGTTGTGTTGCGTTCAAATGCAGGCCACAAATCAGTTTGAGATGTCCCCAGTGTTGGAAATAAGCGGTCATTAGTCGCATTTTACAGCCTTATGTTTTGATCTGACGCCTAGATTTGTAACTCTGAGTGCCAAATGTGATGCCTAAAGTTTGGATCCCATTGCTGCTTTTTTTTCCTGACTCATTATGATTAAGCCCCGTGATTGGCCTGAAGTATAGGTTTGTAAAAATCATTTTGGAATGCAATAAATTTTGTCTTTAAAAAGCCAATTTATTTTGAATATTTTTCTAATATGAGATCGATAGGCTCTGCATTGCATACAGCAATGCATACGGGCAGTGTGTTTAAGTAAATAAAATAATTTTTTAAAAAACTAAAAAAAAAATCACGCTTTTGTAGCAAAATGAACTAAAAAGTAAAAAAAATCTTTGGATGATATTAATTGACCAAACACTTAATTTTAGTGCAATAAAAAAACGTGGGGTGTTGTCTATTTATTTACATTTTTGCATAGACAACAAATGGAAAAAATTCAAAAGCCCCTCCATGCTTTTTTGTATTGCATTAAAATTAAGTGTTTGGTCAATTACTATCATCCAAAGCTTATTATTTTTTAGTTCATTTTGCTACAAAAGCGTGTTTTCTTTTTTAGTTTTTTAAACTATTATTTTTCTTTCTTCTTTTTAGTTTAACTTGTTTTACAAAAAAAAAAAAAAAAAAAAAAAAAAAATATTAATTTCAACATTGTTCAAAATCTTTTATATTCATGAAATTTGCACAAAAAAAGCGACTAAAGGTCTTGGGCAGCATTCGAAATGCCGTCTCTCGAACTCCAAAAAGAACAGCTATACCCCTGAAAGTGTAATAGCCTAGTTCTAAAAACATTCAACTGAGCTAATAAATTTCCTGTCGAGCAATTGTCTAATCCAGCTAATCCATCTCAGTCATCGATGTATGTATGCGAAAACCATATTTACATTACTTTGAAAATTTGGGATACCTACATTTTAATAAAAATATTGTTCAACATTGGTCTGATCAGCAATGAATTGCCAATTGAAGGCTCACCTAAATTTTCGCATGAAATTAGTTAAAAACAATTATAACTCATCTTCTAATTACCTTCAAACAATGGAACAAATTTTGTCTGATGCAGAAAAATCAAAGGTTTTTATAGAAATTTTTGAATAATTTTTGCGAGCATTTTTTAATGTACTTTTAAAAACACTTTCTTTTGCACATTGTTGGAATTTAGGCCAAAATATTGATGAAATTTGAATAAACTATTGTTAATTAATTTGGCTTTAGAATATTGCATTGTCATCGGTCTGAGGTCACGTGCCAAATTTCAAAAGAATCCGATAGCAGGAAGTGGGCGAACTTTGAGTTGCAAGATTCCGTTACAAGATATATTGTACACTAGCTTTTGCCCGCGGCTTCGCTCACGTTGATGTAGTTTTTTTTTTAATTGATTCAAGTTAATGGTCATTACAGGCAGAGGTCAAATAGTTACCAAAACATTGTTTGTCTCTAGTTTCGCCGACATTTCAAATCGCCTGCCCCCTTAAAAGTATCAAAAGGTATGATTAAAACTGAAAATTAGGGGGAAAGGGAGCAAATGAAATGTTGGCAAAACTGAGAAGAAACCCAAAAATCACAAAAAATAAATCACGAAAACGTTCAGGAGTTGTAAAGAAGTCAGTTTGGGTAATTCCCAAAAAATCCAATTCAAGTAAGGTCAACTATTCTTAAATAAAGTGAAACAGTTCCCTTATAATCACGATCTCCATCAAATACATAATATCCAGCGCTACACCGGCAATCTAAATTATTGTATAATGTGTAACTTCTTGCCGTAGAAATCGTCCCAAAATAGGGTCAACAATGATGCTACCTGAAATGTTTCCAATAAACAGTAAAAATTTGGCAATTGTTTGAAATTGTGTGCAAAGACAAAGTAATAGAAGTTTTTGCGCCGTTTATGAATTTGCGAATTAGTTGGCGAATTATTTTACGTGTTAACAAATTTAAAGAAAGAAATATTAAAGAAATGGCGATATTTGGTTACATGGTGAAAACGGAGAAACAGTATTGCAAAGTCTTTAGCTTCAAAAACAGCGACAGTTGAAAAAAATGCCAAATGCCTTAGCTATTGAAATGATTCCACCAAAAAAGTTTGGTTGGGTTCCAGCTGATCGATTAAATATTCAGTCAATACAAATAAATAAAAAAACCATTAATTGCCTCAAAGTTGCATTAAAACGGAAAAAAATCAGCCAAATCCATGTATTTGCCAATCTTGTGCAAAAATCGTACTTCAAGATTTGACTTGAGAAAAGCCTTGAACAATTACGAAAAGCAAAGATAGTCAACAATACAACAATAGTCGTTATCGACAGGGAGTTGAGATGATACACTAAATATTGTATTGAGTTAAGGAAAGCCTTCGAACATGGAACTAAAAAGCTCATAACTCGTTTTTTATTCTACTTAGAAATTTCGAACAGGTGCCATCTTCAGCAGAAAAGTCAGAGCTTTCGATGGACATATAATGTTAATATGTGCAAGTATTTTTTCATCCCCATATTAGTGAATTTGTATGAAAATTGTGTTTTATTGCCCCCCTAAGGGGGTTTTGCCCCCCATAATGGGACGAAAACTACCCTATGTGTTATTCTGATGCATAAGCTATATTATTGTAAAGTTTCATCAAAACCCATTCAGTAGTTTTTGCGTGAAAGAGTAACAAACATCCATACAGACAAACTTTCGCATATATAATAGTAGTAAGATTCATACAGGTGAAGCTAATAAAAGCGTGTTAAAAAAAGAGTTTGGATACCTATATTTAACTTATCAAATTGACAGCTATAATTGGGGCAAACCTAGTGATGTGGATCGGGTAAATACCCAGCGGGTAGGTAAATATCTTTTGGGTATTTACCCAAGGCCTGGGTAAATACCCCAAAACTGGGTATTTTACAAAAAAATGCAAAAAGTGAATGGGATTTAAAAAAAAATCTAAATATGAAATAATTGGTAAAACCGATACATATGTATTACACAGTTTGATATTTTTATTGGAAGACTTGATGAAATTATGAAAGAAACACCGTGAACCAAAGAATCTTTCTTTTCAATGCCATAATTGGAGAAGTATAAGCAATCCAATGATGAACTTCAGGATTTCAAAGTCACAATCTAGGTAAGTCATATCCAAAATGAAAAAAAAAAGCATGAGGGATGTTTGTAAGAATAAACTGAGAAGTTATTAAGACTATGATGTTATTTATTTAATTGCTGTTTAAGTGATAATGTGGCAATTATAAAACAGTTTTCACATTATTAAGCAAAAAAAAAAAATTCCAGTGTAAATCACTTTTTCTGTTGCATACAATTGAAATTGTGAAAACGATAAAACAAAGCTGTGTATTACAAGCAATGTTCGTCGAAATTCAAAACCAAGAGGTGGCAAAATCTACTACTTTAAAACTTCCAGTAAAAATCTAGATGGGGCAGTTATTTGTACTGTTTCCAAAGCTTAAAAGCTAACAAGTTTGTACTTCAAACTCTAGCAGTCAGTGAATCACAGTTGTCCAGTGAATTTAAGAAAAAGCTCTTAGATGATGAAGTTTTTTGGCTTCATGTTGATAAATTGGTTCATATTTTAGAACCAATGGTGAAGTTGTCAGACAAAGTTACTGATCTGGGGATCTTAATAAGTCAGGATTAAAAGTTTAGCCAACAGTGCAGCATTGCTAGTAACAAGGCCAATAAGATGCTTGGGTTTATCAATAGATCTATTTCAAAAAAATCTAAAGAAGTTCTTCTGCCCTTATATAGAAGTTTGGTAAGACCTCATTTGGAGTATGCTGTTCAGTTTTGGTCTCCTTATCTTAAGAAAGACATTAACGTATTGGAAAGGGTTCAAAGGCGAGCTACAAGGCTAATAAATGGACTTTCTCACTTAGACTATGATTCCAGGCTTAGAAGACTAAACATGTACAGTCTTGTGGAACCTTGGAACAGTTTACCAGAAGAGGTGGTAATGAGCAAGGGAGTAGATAGTTTTAAGAGGGCCATTGATCTTCACCGGGAATTGTAAATTGACTAGGACCAGTCTAACTGGGCCCAGAGCCTGTTGCTGGTCGTCACTTTTGTATTTATTTGTATTTGTATCTCTGGAGTTAAATGATCCGCAAATACATTTGGTCTATGGGCAGTTCAACAAATTACAGATTACATTACTGGAACAGCTTCCCATGTCCCCTTTTCAAAAAAAATGAAGAAAGAGAAGTTTTGAATAAGTTTAAAGAAAGGAAAGAATTTGGCATTGGTCCAATTCATCTTGCTGCAGATATTTTGGATCCAATGATACAATGCGAGGATCTGAAATTACCTGATCTGGCCAATGGTTTAACGGTTATCTATCAAGTTGTGAAGTATATGAAATTAGATAGTGTTCAACTGAAGACTGAACTTGTTCATTATAGGAAAAAGACTGGGATATAGGGAAGGATTAGACAGTATGAATATTTTGTTATGGTGGAGAAATTTACGTGGAACCAGTGTAATAGTAGAAGTGGCTTTGTGAATTTTAAGTGCTCATGCCATGCAGGGACATATTACTGGGTTATAAAGACTAGAACCTTAAAAAATTGATGTTTGCTTTTTTTTGTAACCAGTTAAGCTTTTTACTTTTTGTAGAATGGCTTTTTATATCTGAAATTTGGCTATCAACATTGATTAGGCATATCCAACACATTTAATGTGAATATCATATTAGATTGCTAAGTTGTTTCACACAATAATTCTTTAAATATGTGATCAAAATACAAATTTTGGGCGAAAGTTTATTTTGTACATGGTTGGTTATTTATACAGTGGAATACATACAGGGAATACAAAGTATTTTAGTTGAATATAAATTTTTGAAATAAATACCCGGGTAAATACCCATTTTGGGTATTTACCCGTGTATATACCGTGGATATTCACCCCTAAAAATAAATACCCAGGTATTTTACATCACTACGCAAACCTAACCTGGTCGCATTGTGAAGGCTACGCAGATCCTGATCACAGCATTACGATGTTGCCCGGTTAGGTTTACCACAACTAGGGGTTGTTCATTTGACCCCTAGAAACTTATACTAGGCTCCATCATGATGTCTAAATTTATATACCCTTGATATCACTAGAGCCGACTGCTAGAGGATAATGACGTAACCGGACAGTCTCACAATAATTTAAAAAAGGTTTTAGCTCAGATGCTTGAAGGAATTTATTAGTGCTGCCAAAAATTTTGCATTTCAATTACTTTGTTGATTACAGAATAATGAAAGGACGAGGTCGACGATTTCGAGGGTATTTACACCTTTGATTAAAAATAAACTCATTAGACGTTTATTTGTATAAAAAAAAATACTTTCCTGTCCCCCTAATGTTTTCCTTTTTTTTTCTTTAGTTTTCTTCTTACGTTTTTTAAATGCTCAGTTTAACAACTCTTTCGTATTGGTGCAGAATTAAAAATGTTGAGTAGAATTACACTTCCATTTGCTAAGTCGAGCTACAGAAGGAGGTCATTGTCGCATCATTAGGCTTTTACTTGGGGGGGGGGGGGGGGGGGCTCTACTGCCAAAACGGTCGATCATCTTTCTTCTTTTATCATTGTTACTTTTCTTTTAAAAAACTCCCGCGAACACACAGGTGCGTCATTAGAGCCATTTGTTTGGGAGAAGGGAGAACATACAATTTTTTAAGTATTGCACTCAGTTTACGAGGCTCAGACATCACTATTGTCATTTTTCACTTGGAATTTCGGAGTATAAAAACTAAGGGTGTTTAGCGGCAGTCAACATTTTTTACCCCTTTCAGACAGCAAGTATGCTGAGAAATAAGCAGGCGTTCCCCCCCCCCCCCCCCCCAATGGCGCAAATGATCGTCATTAAAATGAACGCCTCAGGACTCGGGCCAGACGGGTGTCTTATTCTATCAGTATAACCAGGCGCTACGCTACGAATATGCATGATTTGAAACAAAACTTGGAAAAAAAAATGTGCATTTGATAGATAAAAATATATTACGTTTGAAAAGAACGCTTAACATTTAATTTAATAAATAAGTCTAAATAGTAAATTTTGATGGTCAGGTGAAATGATAGTAGAAAAAAGAAAGACCTATTTCGTGGAGCACAGGAAAGGAATTGAGGATCTTACAACTTTAGAAATATAAATTTTACGTCTTTTTGAAAGGAGTAGAAGTTGGGACGCAAAAGCGGATCCAATTTGGAGTTTTGGAAGCGTTGATCATTGGGTCATTTCACAAAATTTCGACAATCATGGTTTGCCGGACCATTTTTCATTTTTTCCCAATTTTATATGAGGAAAAGTATATACCCTAAGACCTAAAATCCACTTACAGAAAAGATCTAACTTTTTTTTTCTCAAGTTATGCTTAGTCAAAAATTGCGAGTTAGCCCGTTTTAACAAAATTCAATGGCTTACAAAATGCCATCTACACTGCTCAAAACAATTAGGGGAGCACATGGTTTTAACAAAATTACGCAAAGATGCATACTAATAAATAACATAAAATGTATGTACATATAAACATCCATAATTTTAAGCCTACCAGGAAACGGAAAAAGAAAACTTTATATGCCAATCAGTGTTCATGACGTCAAAAACCAGAAAAAGGAGATAAGAGCAGAAATCGAGATGTTGCAGAAACGTCCGTTTTATTGCCGTAACTGTGAAATTCGATTGCACAGTATTTTTTCTTGAGACAAGGTTACTTGAGAATGTCTTAACAGAGTGATTTACCGGAATCCATGACATGACATCTTATAGGCAGACTGGAATCCGCGCAAACATAACGTAGTGTCGCGGACGCTGTTTGAGTCTCCAGAAGTGTTGTTGCAAGGCTTTGGAATCAATTCCAAGAGACAGGAAATGTTAGACGTCGACCAGGGCAAGGTCGGCCACATGCCACTGAAGCAACTGATAACCAGTATATACTGTTAATAGCCCGTCGAAACAGAACAGAGAATGCTACGCAGCTGCGAAGACAGTTACTCTTGGCAACAGGACGAAGGATGTCCAGCCAAACAGTACGTAATCGGCTTCATGAGGGAGAGCTCTATGCACGTAGGCCAATGGTCCTCATTCCGTTGACCCCACGCCACCGTGCTGCCCGAAGATGATGGGATGCTGAACATCGAGATTGGGAGCAACATGATTGGAGCCAAGTGTTGTTTACAGATGAGTCCCAAATCAGCCTAGAGTGTGACATCCGACGCTTTCTGGTATGGAGGGACAGGGGCACTCGAAATAACCTCGCATTCATTCGTGAAAAGTCACAATACAGATGAGTTGGTTGGATGGTATGGGGTGGAATCAGCATAGGCGGACGTACGGACCTGCATATCATTCGGAATGGCACTTTGACTGGCCGAAGGTATGCATACGAGATACTGCGACCTCATGTCATCCCTTACTCTGGAGCCATTGGAGATTCCGTTGTTTTCCAGAATGATATTGCCCGACCGCATAGAGCTCGTCTGGTAGAGAACATGCTTGAAGCTGAAACAATACAGCGTATGGAATGACCAGCGTGCTCTCCTGACCTGAATCTAGTCGAGCATGTTTGGGACATGCTCGGACGACGCATTGCTGCGCGACCAAGGCCGCCTGTTACTGTTCGAGACTTGGAAATTGCACTTCTTGGGGAGTGGAACAATATTCCCCAAAGTCAGATAGATAACCTCATCGCATCCATGGCAAACAGGTGTGCAGCAGTCTTAGGTGTTCGAGGAGCCCACACGCCTTATTAAAACTTATGCATCATGTCTAAACAGTGTCTTTTTTCATCATTTACATGTAACCAAATTGTTGCCCTAAATCATCTTTTAGCGTTTTTTCCATACTCTCAAAGCATTAAAACTTAATTCCAATTATTTTACGTCTTTTTTTCTGTATTGCGCATTGATACGCGTGTACTATCCATTGTATGCCAATACATGGCCGTCTCGTCCGGTTTTCTTCACGTTTTTGCTTGCTCCCCTAATTGTTTTGAGCAGTGTATTTCCCATACTAATAGAGATATGCAAAAAATTCGAAAACTACTGAAATCAGTGAAAGTTTTTCTGGTCAAGTCATGTAAATTTGTAGTATTACCGGTGTAAAACAAATTCCGAGTGCTTTTTAAAACTAGGTGAAATAGTAAGCAAAGTAGAAGTTTTTGAAAATTATCTCGTGAAGAGGAAGACATTCTTCTGTTATGTTTTTATGCATATTTCAATGTACGAACATGTTCTCCAAAAAATGTCGGAGTGTTTTTTCACTTTGTTTCTAAAAAAAAAAAACCATTCAAACAGGGTTCGTACGGGTCATGGAAATCCTGAAAAGTCATGGGGAAAAAAAAAAAAAAAAAAAAAACAGAATTTCAGACCTGGAAAAGTTATGGAAAATTGAAATTTTCATTGAAAGTCATGGAAATTTATTTTAAGTCATGGAAAAATGTCTTGAACAAAGAGAAAGGAACAGTAGCTAGAGGAACATTAGAAATCTTGAGTGATTTAATATTATAGCACATAAAAGCTATTAAAAGTGGAAAATTGAACGATCCAAAAGTCAAATCTGAATTCTGAAATCTCATTGCATCCGCTTCTGTCGCAGCCGCTTGCCATGTGATTTTACTGCCTGGACATCACTTATTTTGAATTTTCTGTTGTTTTCAACACTTCTTATGTTTCATATTCTGAAGTAGCAAAATTTCACGTTCTAAGTTTTGTCACGCCCACTCAAAAAAAAAAAAAAAAAAAAGCAATTCAATTGCATGCGAGTTCGATTCCATCACTCGTAAGGACTTTATTATTAAATTTATCAGAGTTGATCTTAATTTGTTGAATGTTTTAGAAAATACAGATCTTAAGTCAGGCGATAGAATACAAAGAGGAATTCTAATACTCTAAAACAGTAGTGCCCAACATACGGCACGCAAAACTAATCCATGCGACCCACTGCTACGTTCAATGTCGGGAATTAAACGTGTTCTGGAATTTCTGAACCTATTAATTTATATGCATTTGAAAATATGCAAATTTGTAAATAAAAACAAACATAATTTTGAATCAGAAGATTGATTCATTACTGAATGTTTTTTTTCAAAAAAGGTCTGGTTTAGAAACATAAAGAACTAAACTATGTCTGAACTAACCAAAATACTGTCAAGTTACGTGGATGATTAAAGCCACTGTTGGACACTAAAAGGTGACTTTTGAAGCAAATGTATTGAAAGTTAGTGATGACTCATTCAACTTTTGTCCTATTCAATATCATTCTGCCTGTTTAAAAAATAAAAAAACACTTTTAAGCATCATCATATTCGCTTCACTGCATTTTTACTTTACTTAAATTTATATGATGAAGACAAATAAGAATAGTTTAGTTTTTTTAGTGTGCACTTATATTTTTTCCATTACGAGTAAGTGCTTCAATGAGGCTGTGGCATTCGTATAGACGTTTTGCTAATGCTCATTTCCAAGTATTACAAGTTTGAGATTAAATAGTGCTATTCTCTTCGTGTAACGAGGTCATGAAAAATTTCATTGAAGTCATGAAAAAGTCATGGAATTTTTAAATCCAAATCGAATATGAACCCTGTTAAAAGTTTGAAAAATTTCAAAGGTGACGATTTTTGACAGCTCGTAACAAAAAGGGAGTAGGAGCTTTCACATGAAATATGCCAAATAAAAACAGCTATAAGGCTGTTCCGTTTTAACCTGCAAGACCTTTATTTTCGCAACCGTTAGTCCTAGACTTATACCAGGGCTATAGAACGCCCTGACATACACTGGTGTGCAAAAATTAAGGACGAAGTCGAAAAATTAGCATATCAGCTGAACGAAGAGGCAGAGCGGACAGAAAGACCAATCAGGAGATTAAGTAAGGTGATGTACGGTAGCACATGCGCAGATATGCAGGCAGACGTAATGGGGGAGTGTCTGAGTAGTATAAAGCATGTTGTCGGTGTAAGATCAATATTTCTGGCAAAGAGATTGCACGCCGTATAGCAGTTAAAATCACACAGAGTTGCTGCCTCAGCAAGAAATGGCGAATAATCAATCTGTTAGACGACATCTGGATGCTTTTACCCGAGGTCGAATCATTTGGAAGTTGGAGGAAGGCCGCAGTGTGACAAGTGTGGCTGCAGAGTCCGGAATTGCTCACAACATCGTTTCACGACTTTGGAGACAATTTCAAACTACAGGAACAGCTATTCGGGGGTTCAGTAGTGGTCGTCCACTAGGAACCACACCCGCAGATGACCGGTATATTGTCTTACAGGCCAGAAGAAACAGGCGTCAGACAGCGGGAGAAATCGCTTGACACACGACACAGGCGACTAACGGCTGTTCATCGGAGAAGGCGTTCTCTGTGGTGCCGGGAACACCGGAATTGGAGAGACAATGAATGGGGACGAGTACTCTTTACAGATGAGAGCAGATTCAGTCTGAGTAGCGATTCTCATCGCATACTCATCTGGAGAGAGCGGGGAAGCCGCAATCATCCCTCGAACATCATTGGAAGGGACAGGTATGGAGGTCGCGGTGTTCTCGTTTGGGGAGGCATCATGCTTGGTAGTCGTACAGACCTTCACATCTTCGGCGCAGGTTCAGTCAACGGGACCCGTTATTGTAACTAGATTCTTTTTCCATATGTGCGTCTTTTTAGAGGCGCTATGGGTCCGCAGTTCCTTTTCATGAACGACAATGCACCATGTCATCGCACAGTAGCTGCCGAACAGCTCTTAGAGAGTGAGGATATTGAACGTATGGATTGGCCGGCACGATCTCCGGATCTCAATCCCCTCGAGCATGTATGGGATTTTCTAGGCAGACGCTTGGCAGCTCGTACCTTACTACCAGTAACGATTCGGGGACTAATATGACAGCAAAGACATCTTTTTTTTTTGTCGATTGGCGCTGCAAGACGAATGGGCAGCAATGCCTCAACAACTCATTGACACCCTCATTCTCAACATGGGCAGACGCTGTGAAACCTGCCTAGTAGTCGGGGGAGATCATATCCCCTACTAAAGACCGGATGTTTCTTGCTAGACACCCATCACAGGGATGTTTCGGCCTTCAGTCGCATTGCGCTCCATGCTACTTTTTCAATAAAGCTTCTTTTTATCCCTCAGATTTCTCTTTTAGTAAGTGTTGCTTACATTACACATGTCCTTACGTATTGGGGATCTTACGGTATTAAATGTGTTGATTTGGAAAGCTTTTGTACAAAGTTATATTTAAAAAACCGTCTCGTCCTTAATTTTTGCGCACTGGCATATTTTCCAATGGTTTAGTTTATTACTATTTAAGCTGCAACTTTCGAATAATATTCCACTATAAAACAAAAAAATATTATTTTTGTTTGTTTTATTTATTTATTTTTGAAGGAAAAATTGGAAGATTAATTTTCTTAAGATTTTATTAAGAAAATCGTCCTAATATGACAGCAAAGACATCTTTTCTTTTTTTTTTTTTTTTTTGTCGAGGCACATGGATTTAACTTTTACGTTAATTAAATCGATACATTTTATAACCTTGGTCATATCGCGTTTTCGGATATATCGCGCTTTTTTGTTTTCTCCCTACAAGCCCTTAAAATGCAAAAATGATCATCAACTGTGAAGTAAGCAAGGGAGTAGAATATGTATACTGTAACAATAGCATTTCAGGCAGAAAATTGTATTATGATGTTTGTAAATTTAAAATACCTTTTTCAGAGTCATTTCAAAGTTCACTTAAAGTGCTAGATCTCTGCAATCCCTAAATATTTACCAATTCAACTGATCTCTCCCCCCCCCCCTAGTTCTATAATATATATAGAACAAGTGCAGTCTTGTGGGGAAGACTATTTCCGATTTTTTTTTGATCACCCTACGGTCAGGACCGTCATTTCGGAGGGTCAGGACAATGACACACCGGCTTTGAGAAATTAATGTATTGACATATAAGTGGGCGTGGTTTATGGTTGTTTTCGGTATAATTTGCTTTGAGTATATTGTGTACACCCTTTGACTCCTCCTTTAAAATGTCGAAATGACGGGCCTGCCTACTGTACGTCCGTTAAACTCATGACCATCATAACCACTACGTCTGAAATTCAGTGGTACAATAGTTTTGGGAAGAAAATAATCGCGAATAAGTTTTTGGATACCACAGATCTGGTAAAAAATACTGGAATATCGTCACTCATGCCTTGTTTTGAACACAACATTATGATAAATGTAATCCCATTTACGATCGTTTTACATGGGCACTTCATTTGTTTTATAGATTTATTTCGTTTGGAGGAAGAGAGAAGTATTTAATTATCTTTTTTTATTTCCGGCACTGACAAAATTTGCTGTAGGTACTATATTCCAACGGTGACTGAAAGAAGCAAATTACCTTATTACTCAAATTAGTTTTGATTGTTTCTAGAGATGTAAAATTTCCGGAAATTTTGAAGTGGTGGAAAAAAAACCGTTTTTTTTTTGGGGGGGGGGGAATTGGGATTTTTTTTTTTATGAATAAAAGTAGGGTTTCTTAATAGCTCTGTGTGTCTTAGAACATATAAAAGGTTAAGCATTAAAAAATATATGCAATTCACACATCTTCTTTTTCTGCTTGACAGAAATACACATAAAAGTAAGATAATTAGAAAAAAAAAACCCCTTTTGTTTTAAAAATGAGAACTTTCTTGGCCAAACACCAGAAATAAGTCAAGCTGTCGTTCAACCAATAATATTGGGAAGGGGTGTCTAACCATAACAATTACATTTTCTGTTTTAGTTTGCTTTTGAAATTTTAAATAATAATTGTAATTTTGTTTTTCAAACATGATTGGTATTGTTTGAAAGAAAAAAAAAAGGTATCATTTCCCTTCCTTACAATGTAACTTTACTGCGCGAAAATGAAAGCTAGTTTTTGATTTTTTCCAATCGAGTCCAAATCAAACTAAATTGGTTTTTCTTCCCAACAGAAACTTCAAACCAGAACTGCGTTATAGTTTCTAAAGCTGAACCAAAACTTGAACTGGAGTTTCAGATTATTCATATGGCCGTGCTAAGCACAGTAGTAAAAGTAGTCATACCTGCTCTTTTGAACAAAACTGAGTTATTATAACCAAGTTTTTTCTGTTTCGTATTTTACTTCATAAATAAAATGTTTAAGGTTCATTTGGTAAAAACTGTTGTGTGTGTGTGTGTGTTTTTTTTTTTTTAATTTTAAATTCTGAAAAAAAAAAAAAAATCTGAATCAAGTATATGGAAGAGCTAAACACTTTAAAACACAATGTCTCAGCTTGAGCTCAACTGCAGATTCACTTTTGTCTTAGCACGGCAGGGTGCAGCCAAAAAAAAAAAAAAAAAAAAAAAAAAAAAAAAAAAAAAAAAATGGCACCATCGAATGGAAGTAAACTAATTTCGTTTTAATGAGTCTTTTCTTTTTTTGTCTCTCACTTTATTATAAAATCATTTACAATACATCTCTTAGTTTATGCATTGTTTTTCGGTTTTCTTAGTTTTAAGCAAAAGACCTGCTATTTTAAAGTTGTTTAACCAAGTAGAACGACAGTTCGTCTGCTTGTTGTGCCTTGGCAAACAGTATTTAATGCGGTATGCCGCTTCAAGTGGCTTGGAAATAATAGTCGATGTCCGGAAAGTGTACGAAAACGAACAGTGAACATTTCAGTTAGTCGTCAGGTCATTAAAAAATGAGTTCAATGAAATCCTTAGGTTTTTACGAAATAAATTGATAAGAATGATAAGATGAGAATTTGACTGATAAGTGCGACTAAGGGCAAAAACAGCTCAAACAGAAGTTTTACGAGTCCCAAAAAGGTAAGGCATTCGTATGATCCAAAGATGCCAGAAAGGTTTGAGACGGGCAGCAAGTCCACGCGGGGAGAGAGGTACCTTTCAGTGATTTACTATTTAACCAGCTCATTAACCCCCAGAACATTAGGATTTGTTCTGTAGACACTACAAGGACAAGGGTCCCACCAAGTGGGGGGAGGGGGTCATGCCGCAGACTGCCATTGAATTTTTTAGGCGGTTTGCTTTAAAAGGTATTTTTTCATTGGGGGGGGGGGGGCGCTCTTGCTTTTGGGGGTCTTTGACTTATTTAAGGGAGGGGAAGTGCCTTAGAAGATGTTAAACATCGCCAAAATCCGAAATCAGGCTTTCGTTTGTGATGGAACCAGCACAAGCGGCCAAAAATCTCTGGTTTTTTATGGAAAAATTTTTGCCCTGGTTTTTTGCCGCACTCTGTACATTTGGTTCGCACAATCAGCAGAAGCATAGTTCTGTGATTAAAGTTAAGCTTGTTTGTTTTATGAAGAAGGAAAGTACATTCTTCACTAAGGAGATTGGTTTAATTTTTTTTGCAAGAAGTATTAAATGTTTTTTGATCTATATGCAAATTATATTATCATACAACAAATAGGATTATTGAAGATATACAGTATTTTTAACATACAAGGAGGGGTGGGGGTGGGAGAATTGCATCAGAATTTAAGCATGAGAAATTTCTAATCGTTTTTTGCTAAAAATTTCAACTAAAACTTCCTGAAAAGTTAAAAAATTCATTTTTTCAATTTTTTCGGAGTGGAAATAAACCCCTTGGGGAAAAAAAACGGTTTTTTTCCGAAATTTTCCGGTTTTTTCCCGACTGTTATCATCTCTAATTGTTTCCCATAATTTGCATATTTTCACTCACGCGAATTTCTTCGATTATTTATATACTTTCTTTTAGAGTTCAGTTTTTTAGAAACTAAAAAGGTATTTAAGCAATTGAATCATTTAGCAAATGGCTGTTTGAACTGCGTCAAACTCGAATCGAAAGGAAGTAAATAGGAATTTATTAAATTGTGTTTCAACCTGCAAAGACGACATTGTAACTTAGCTTTCATATTTGTATAGGACGTTTTTAATTTCATTTCCTGTATGCAGGCGCGAACAAATTTTAGACCCCCCCTCCCCGCAAGAAATCACCAGGGCCCTTTACCGCCCACTGGATTGCTCACACTGGATTGAACTGTGTCCATGGGCGCCCATATAGGGGGCAAGTCAATGTTACAAAGAATAAAGTAATTATCCTAAATATTCCTTCACTATAAATGATTTATAGACCTTTTTGGTCATTTGTAATCAAATTTATCTTTTTCCGGGACGTGAATTTAACGGCCAGGACACCGGGATTTTGTTTGAAAACCGGGAAGTCTGGGAAACCCGGAAAGACCGTCTGGGAAACTGAGAAAAAGTGTTTTTTTTTTTTTTTTTTTTTCTGAAAGAGCATGCTTAAACGCATCGTATTCCACCATTTTTTAAATAGCTTGACAAAGTTTAATATTTTAAATGAAATATTTCAATCGGCGCGCAGATTCAATTTCATATTTTTACGCTTCTGCGCATTACATCACAAGTGATGAATTTCTTGTTTGTTTCAGAAAAGCTTTCATTCAAAATTCTCATCGTGATTGATATTAGTGTTTAATGGCAAACTTTTTTAAGAGGGGGCTTCACCCCCGCTAGCTACCAACCCACGAAGATTGGTGCGCGGTCCTATCCGGTGAACATGTATATCATCTTTAAGAAAGAATCAGATTAAAATACGCGTTAAAATTAAAACAAGTTGAAAATCCTCTTCCCCCGTCTTAAAAAATATAATTTAAGTAAAGAGTTTATTTTAAAAGAACATTTCTTTCGAAAAGCTTATGTGTTTAGAAAATAAATAAATGAAATAAATAATAACTATGTCCTTTGCATCAAGCACAATTTCTTCTACAGCTACTCTTTCCTCTGATTTTCCTTTATTCTAATCTAAAGTCAGCCCGCGCACCATCAAGTGTATTCTGGAGGGGATCGGGAGCTTTTCTTCGAATTTTGATGATCAGTAGTGCGGGAAAGGTGCCATTGGCAGGGTTGTCCTATTTTGTCCACCCTGGAAAAAATCTAGAAAAAGCCGTCCCGGACAAAATGTGATTTTGTCTATTTTGTCCACTTTTTCGGTAAACTGAAAGTTTTTAGTTCAAATTTGAAGTTTGAAAATAATAGATTCTTCCGATTCAAGTATTTTTTTTCAATCTAAAAATAGCATACATAAATATGTATATAAACAATTGATTGAAAAATATTTTAAAGTAAAAATGAAAAAATCAAGTTTATGGAAGTGTGTATATAAATCAAATGATTGTTTGCATGTAATAGCATTTATAAAAACAAATACATCAGCTGTACATTAAAAGATGTTTATCTGTGATGCGGAGATTTATTGCCCATAATAAATGCATTTATAAAATTAAAAAAAAAAAAGTTTTTAAAGGTTGGAGTCTCAAAACATTAAAAATCACATTAAAGAAAAGAAAAGGAAAAAAAAAAAAACTACTTGATTTTTATAAAGGAAATGTTGACATGAAGTGAAATCTGTTCTTGTAATACAAATACAAATGTGATGATCAGCAACAGGCTCTGTACTCAGCTAGGCTGTTTCCTAGTCGATTTATTAGTTCCCAATGAAGATTAATGGCCATTTTAAAGCTATTTACCCCTTTGCTCATTATAGTCTCTTCTGGTTCATTGTTCCGAGTAGAGTACCCACAACCCTACTAAAGTAGCAATTTGTATGACATTAATATTTCCATAAAAACATGCAGAGTACATAAATATTTCACTATGGGGTGAAATCGGTAAAAACTCGAAAAATATAACAGTAAAATGCCTTTAGTCTATAAATTAGAGGTGGGCAATGTTGTTCTTTTTAATGATCCGTTCATCGGAAGGTCGTTCCTTCTTTTGATCCGTTCATTTAACTCGTTCATTCGAACGACTTCGTTCATTTAAAAAAGTTGAAGGTGATCTTTTTGCACGACATGCTCACGTACATTCGATATGTATCATATGATCAGTAATATTCTTTGAATGAAAGATAGAATGAAAGAGACTAAAATTATCTAAAAGTAAGAAAATATGCCTATGAAAAATGAATAAAAAAACTTTAGGTTTAGATGCATAAATCAATCATAGTTCATTTTGTAAGATATTTCTCAGTTGCCGAATGGTAAGATACAGTGGCTCCCAAAAGTGTTAGTTCACCTACGACTTTCAGTGAAAGAGGTCCCTATCCATTGGTTAGAATTAATATTTTGGAATAGGTATTTAATTATAAGATCTATGATCAATTTTTAACAAAACTACATGAAAAATTTTGATGTAATATTAAAACCTATTTTTTTAAAAATTAAAATCCAAAATGTGCCGGAAATTTTATTTCTAAAAAGTCTTCGTACACTTTAAAAAATGTCGATACAGTCGACTCGCGCTACAACGCGATCCGACTTACGCGAAATGACTATAACGCAAATTTTCCGCGAGTAACAGATTTTTAGAGCCAAGGCGAATTTTTCGCTCAGAATACCAAAATTTTCGTAAGGAAGTTGTGGCGCGTAAGTATCGGCGTCGCTATTGGGTACTAAATATTGATTTCTTGAATGGAGTTACATCTTTTTAGCATCAGTGACAGTGCAGAACTAGCCTCACCGTACTAGTCTAAACATTGTTTTGTTAACGTATCAAATAACCACTCAGCATTTTTCATTTCCCTTTTTTCATTCTCAATATTAAAGTTGATACAATGGCACCTTGTCGCGTAGTTTCATCGAAGTTTTAGGGGATGTAAATAAAAAGAGAAAGTTTCTGACAATTCAAGAAAAGGTTAAATGCTTGAACAACTAAAAAGTGCGTCGTTGGTAGCACGACAAGTAATGAGTCACTACTAACAACTAAAAAGTTAAGTACAATTGAAAAAAAAAAGTCAAGAAGAAATCAGTAAAAATTTACAACTTAATTTCAATCTCGAAACTTGCAGAGTAACGTCTAAGCAACGTGTAAACATTTTGAATATGGAGGCTGCTCTTATATTGTGGATTATAGAGACTAGGAAGAGGGATGTTACCATAAAAGGAAACGTCATAAAAGAAAAGGCGAAGAACTGTATTTAAAAGTATATTAAATAAGACTAACGATCTGATCACCTAGCATAAATAATCATCATCTTCATTTTTTAAGCTATGAATATTATTACTTTATTTACTGTACAGTACTCTATTATAGCGCAGCATTTTATCATTACTACATACTGTACGTACCATACTGTTTTATTTTATGTCTCTTCCTCCCAATGATCATTGATTTTATGCATCTGAACTGTATGTTAATGAAAACAGCTTTAAAAAAATGCAGTAAAAGTTCAGTTCTATATGCAAGAAACGGTAATGTATAGTTAAGGAATGGTTTAAAGCAGTTTGAGGGGGTTTATGAGCATCTAAAAGAATTGAGTATGTTTCTAAAAAGTTCGTAAACTTACTTTCTTTCATAACGCGAAATTTCGACGTACGCGAGGGATCTTGGAACGCATTCGCGCGTAATTCGAGACTCAACTGTATATTATAGAATAATCTAACTTTTTATTAAGTTATTATTTGGCAGAATATCCTTCAACATCCACAACAGCTTTTGAACGTCTGCGCACAGATCTGCGAAAAACGTCTGCGAATAGATTTCAATGTTTTTTTTTCTTTTTTGTGTAATTTTTGAGTAATCGTTCAACCGCCCTTCGAGTCTTACTGTTTCTATTTCTCTTTCGTTTCAAAGTCGTATTTTCATAATCTAACCTCCAGATAACTCTAAATATGTTCCACTAGTGGTGCCCGCACGACTTTGCCCGCAGTTGAAAATTAAAAGGTCATTCGGTTCGCCTGTATATTTACAAATAATGGATGACGAATTTCTCGCCAGTTGGCTATGTTCATTTGCTCTCCCATTCCACGACAATGATAATTTACTCATCCATCTTATGACAATTTTGCTCCGGAAAATGTTCTTAAAATTGAAAAAGAATAAAATCGAATTTTCCAAAAATCGCTTCAAGGTGCAGACCCCCATGCTACAAACTTTGTGCCAAATTTCATGAAAATCGGCCGAACGGTCTAGGCGCTATGCGCGTCACAGACATTCTACAGACATCCAGACAGAGAGACTTTCCGCTTTATTATTAGTAAGGATAAAGATTAAGTTCAAATCTGGAAATTTAGGGGATATTTTCTAAACTTGAGACAATTTTCGAGGCACTAGACGGAAACGTTGAAAACCGTGTGCTTCTCGTTATTTTGATAAAAAAAAGTTGTTTCCGGTAACCAAATGTTGGGCTAATAGTTCAAAATTGTTTTTTAAAATATTTAAATTTACCGTATGATTCATTGTTTTATCAAAAATTCCAAACTACCAAGTCCTGATGCTGATATGCACCCTCACATAAGAAAACCTTCGCCATCCTGATTAACTGTTCCAACTAAGTTCTTAGGATTAAGTTCACCATTTCTTCTTCCATTTACAATTATACAACAATTTAACCAAAAATGTTGAATTTATTTTCATCTTTTTAAGTAAGACGTTATTCCAAAACGGTTTAGAGCGAAAAGCGTCAACTTTCTGTTTTTCGCACGAACAAGAAAATTTCTGCGAAAATTTTCAATGGTGTTTTTTTGTTTTTTTACAAATACCCGCCATTTTAAAGTAATAAGCAAAATATTAGGGAATAAATAAAGAAAAAAGTAAAGCCAAATTACTTTTAAGGCTCAACACAATGCAAAGATTGTAAAAAAAAAAAAAAAAAAAAAAAAAAACCTATTTTATGATAATTTTAATCATGAATTTATTCGAAAATATTCGAGTGTACGATGACTTGTGGCGTGTTAATTCTCTGTCTCCTCCTTTTTTGACTCATTTCAAAAAGAAGATCCATCAATATTTTGAAAAAACTATTGGGTTGTATTTAGAATGACATGGGAATGCTGCGAAAAAATATTGGACTTTTTAATTCGAATTCAGTTTCGCGTTATTACTAAGCGTTTTTACTATAGCGTATTTCGCGGTTTTACTAAGAAATTTGAAAGTGATCGAACACTTTTGGAAGTCACAGTATGTTTTCCATTCCAGAAAGGGGGGGGGGGGATAAAAAGGTTCGAAACGAATTTATTGTACTGCACTGAGAAAAAGTAAATTTGCGAATGATTGAGAGTTAAAAATCTGAAGATTAATGTAATGTTTTTTTTAATGCTTTTTTATCACAAGTGTATCAATACTATGTTATGAACTGCTCACCGTTCAAAAGGACGGTCGTTCATTTTTTAAGTGAACGAACGGAACCGTTCATTTTAAGGATTCGTTCTTTTTGACCCGTTCGTTCATGAACGACACATCTCTACTATAAATCTTCCATTTTGTATGTATTTCTCCAATGCATTTCATTTGACTTTTCCATTGAGTTTGATTTCTGCTATTGTAATATAGAATAGTGTACACGGCCAATAGCTTATTCACATTGCTAAATTTTATTACTTTTAAGTAAATTATGATCCACCAATTAGTTGCACCAATGTGTAATTTTTTTTTTTTGGATTTATTCAATTCTAAAGTTAACAATCATTCTATTTTAATTAAATGATTAATTCATAATAGGTAATGTATTAGAATTATATACTAATTTTATTACACCTTAACAATAAATGTGTGTATGGATAATCAGTTGAATTTTCATGTCGTCCAGTTTTGTCAATTTCTTCCGGCGTCCC
The DNA here is from genome assembly GCF_026930045.1 of Uloborus diversus. Lineage (NCBI taxonomy): Eukaryota > Metazoa > Arthropoda > Arachnida > Araneae > Uloboridae > Uloborus > Uloborus diversus. Next base: position 138,834,587 of record NC_072731.1, read on the forward strand.
TAACTTTTTACAAAAAAGTGGAAAAAATAGCAACCCTGGCCATTGGTAAAGTGAAGGGCATACAAAAAATTTGAAAAATTTCGGACAATTTCTCGATTTGCCGCAATTGCGTTGAAGTTGTTACCCAATTCTGCTTTTTTGTGTTTTAGCAAAAAAAGTAAGAAAATACATTTTATAATTTTTAATGATTGGCAGTGCGAAGAAAGGGCCATGGGAGGCTCTAAATTAACGTAAAGAAATGGAAGTATGTGTTATGATTTCTTCTTTTGCTTCAAATTGTAGAAGTTTTCGCAAATCCCCCACCCCGCTGTCACCTCTGGTTATCCCATGTGTACACTGTACATGACATCTACATTTTGCATAGGAGTTTTACCACTCCTCGCATGGAAGTACTTTGAAGTAGTCCAATGTTGTCACGGAAGGAGTTTTCGTAATTTATTTTTCTTTTACAGCTTACAGTTTTTCGTAATCAAAAATTTCTTTCTTTATCAGGTTTTCTGCAGGGCCTGATTAAGATATCGAGGGACCGTAGGCTAAATACTTTTTGGGGGCCCATTGTATTCAAAATTTATAACTTTAGCCGTTGCCTGAAAAAATTCAGCCATAGACTAAAGTAATTTTTGCCATTTGGGGGTCCCTAAATATTGGGCGCTCTATGCTAGGGCCTAGTTGACCTATTCAGTAGTCAGGCCCAGGTTTTCTGTATGTATCGTTTCGAGAAGAAAGACTCTCAAAAGAGCATGCGAGTCGTTCTTCTGCAGTCAGATTTAGATTTGAGAAAGTGTAGCATGTAACGAACGTTCTCGGAGCTGCCAAGGTTCAACGCATGCTCAGATAAGTCTAATAACAGTTTTGAAAAGCTATCTCTAGATTTCGATCCTTGATGAAGGAAAAAAAAAAGTTCCTCCTCCCTTCTCTTCGCCGCGCCCGTATTAAAGCTCGCTAATTGAATCCGAAGCGGTGCGAAATGGTGCTTTGTTCCCCGTCGACCGGCATGAACGGCAATCCCGGCGGGTTGGCCCTCTCCCTCTGAATCGACCCTTCGATCGATCCCGGCAAGTCACCCGGTTCCATGTGGGCAGGCGCACACCAGCTCTCCCCCCGCAGCCCTGCCGCGTAGTATTTGTCGTAAGAGAGAGCTTTTTACGGCACAAGTCCTGGTTCACCTTGAATGAACTTGGGCCGGTAGAAAGGATAGGACTTCCTGCAACGGACCCGAGAGAGAATCCTCTCAGCAGTTGGGAAAGAGTCCGAAAAATGTGCAAGATATGGCGACTGCAACGATCTCTTACTTGATTTTGACGTGTGCACGAGAATGCGCATGTGCATCGGCAAGAGACTGGCTGGTGGTTTGTCCAAAACTATCTTTTTACTGTGAGAGTGAGTGATGTTTGTTAGGATGAACCGGACACAGTAAGATTCAATTTTTTTCCCTCCTTCAATATTTTCGAGCATTTATGAGCTTTAATATGCATGTGTATATTACAGCGGGCAATCTCAGCAGTTGAAGGAAGAGAAACGCACGGCGTATCCGAAGGTTCCGCAGAAATTATCGCTACCTCTGTTTTTGTTGCACTTTCGGGGTTGATGGATTTGTAAACTACATTGACAACCTTTGTACAGCAATGGATGAATTAGCTGCCAATGCGCCGAAAAATGTTAACCACTTGATTGAGCGCTGTAAAGATTGTAGCACGCAACGTTGTGCAATTTGTAATTTTTATGAGTAGGCGAAACAGACTTGCTGAACGTAGTATCGCACCATTGAGCTTGCAGCCCAGATAAGCTCAAAATTTTCGTGAGTTTCATCAGTTTGGTGGTAAATAAAGAGTTAAACTTGTAGTGACGTTCATGTCAAAAGCAATAATAATAGAAAAAAAGTCCCAATTTCTTCATTTCGGTAATCTGCGTCAACTGCCGACTTGAACACATCAATTTAACTCATTGGTTTCCATTCTTATTTTCCTTTTATACTTATAGAGTGAGTTTTCATTGAAACAGCACCTACTCTTTAGTTACACTCCGCTCAAATGGTTATACATTTCTTATAAAACATTTACGTCAACTAGTAAGGTGCAAGGATAGGTTTCGCAATTATAATAGACTACTCGTACTTCCCATGCTTTTACATTAATTTCGAATACCATGGATAAATTGATGTTATCGCTAAGCCCCTTGAATGGTTACTACAATGTCCATATTTTACCACCGTAATCACTTCGTCGTCTTTTAGCAAGTTTCCTAATCGATAGAAATATGCAGTGTTCTATTAACGCAAGATTCCATTTGTAATTCACTGTTTTAACTTCGCGAATATAAATCGTGAATTATACTTGACAAATTTTTTACAATTGCTCTTTCATAGCTCAAAAAATATTGAAACCTTAAACTCTGCCTATGCCAAGTCTAAATACTGCCGACTTATTTGTAGTCCTTGTAAAAGTTTTAAAAAAGAAGAGAGAGACCAGAGGCTTTTTGCTAATTATAATATGTAATGTTATTGCGTGACGACGCATTCTTAGACATTTAAACTGTCAAGAATTCAGAAACGATTTTTTAGTATTTTAAACACAATGTATATTTTCAAGTTTTTTGTACTGAAATAAAGGATAGCAATACAGTCGAGTCCCGTCTTACGCAGGGTTGGCTTTCTGCCGGCAGAAACTGGTTTCTGCCCTGCCGGTGGCAGAAACTGGTTATAACCGGTAAAAACCGGCAGAAACTGGCAAAAACTAAAAAGCATCTTTATTAATTCAAGTAATTACAAAATGATATTTGTTTAAGTAAACTAAAAAATGTAATTCTATTTCATCATTATAAAAAATAAAACTCATTGCCCTTGATTTAGTTTGACAGAAAGAGAACTGTTTAACTGCAGATGCTCGTAACATTTGTATTAATCTAAAGGACGAAAATCTTAAGGGCACTTAAGAAAAAGAAGTGACATACAGATTTAAACAGGCAATTACTGGATGTTATTTGCTAGCTTATACGTGTCATCTAAAATGCTTGGGATTAAAACTATCATTTGCTCAAGAAAAAAATGCCAGAATTTTACTTGCCGATAGTAGCCTCGATTTTATACCTAATATCACAAATTTACAAAACAAATTGACCCTATTTCCCAAAACTTATTTTTCCAGTCAAATTTTAAAACCATCCCAGTTACTACATAGTAGATCATTTTATTTAAAAAATATATACAATTGATGAAAGTTGCATGAATCTTTGCTGTATCCTTGATGGCATTGCCATTTAGTTCTTCTTTTGTGAGAGTATTCTGATATTTCTCCTCTATTCATATTAAATTAAAAAATCATTTATATTTTCAATTCACCTTTTCTTACAGACAGCTGCAGAGGGCAAAAAACATAATTTTTGATTTTTAAGGATATTGTAATTAAATTGTGGTTTGGGGGCTAACATTTCATTATTTTCCTGTGCTAAATTCCTATTGGGTATCAAAGATTTCTTTTATTTCATTTTTTGAGTTTTTGCCGGTTTCTGCCACAAATGTGGCAGAAAGGGGTTTTTGCCATGTCGGTTTTAACCGGTTTCTACCAGTGGTTTTAACCACCTTGGCAGAAACTTGCCAACCCTGGTCTTACGCGAGGGATGCGTTCAAAGACTCCTCGCGTAAGTTGAAATTTCGCGTTGTGGAAAACTATATGCATACAAATTTTTTAAAGCAGACCAAATACTTTTAGGCACTTATAAACACCCCTCAAACTGCTCTAAAGCATTCCTTAACCATTACAGCTTCTTCCATAAAGAACTGAACTTTGACTGTATTTAAAAAATAAAAAACTGTTATTCAACATGAAATACTTAAGATGCACAAAATGAATGACCAATATGAATAAAAGATATAAAATAAAACAACACGGTACGCACTGCATGCAGTAAAATTAAAATGATGCACAAAATAGTACTGTACAGTGGATACAGTAGCAATATTTACGAGTTAAAAAATGAGAATACTAGTGATGATTTATGCTCCAAGATCAGTTCGTTATTCTTATCTAATACATTTTTAAATACGCTTCACCTTTTATTTAAAACGTTTCAATTTGCGGCTACTTCTCTACCTGATCTTTTTATTAATCCACAATGCAAGAGCGCGCGTAGCTTCCATTTTCATAATTTTTACTTTGCCAGACTGCTCTGCAAGCTTCAATATTGAAATTAAGTTCTAAACTTTTACGGACATCTTTTTGTTTTGATTTTTAATTGTACATATGGAAGATTCACTCATACTTATAGTCGCGCTACCTTCGACGTCTTGTAATTGTTCAAGCATATCAAGAATCTTAGCCTTTTTAAATTTTTTTATCAGAAACTTTCTTTTTCTTCACATTTTCAAACTTTAGATGAAGGTGACACTAAGGTGCCATTATGGTTATTTGATGCACTAGACTAGTGTGGCGTGGGAACTTTGGCTGTCAGTGATGCTCAAATAACATTCACGAAATCAATACATATTTATTAGCCAATAACGAAGCTGATACTTCCTTCTAAAAAAAATTCATGTTGTGGACCTAAAATTCATTACTCGTGAAAAATTCGCGTTATAGCCATTTCGCGTAAGTCGGATCGCGTTGTAGCGGGAGTTGACTTAAGCCAATATCTAGATGACAATGGCATCGCGTTGATATGTCTGAGTGAGCAGTGCTTTGACAATTGTACTATTTGTACTAAAATGGTTTATACGAACATTTGAGCGTAGAATTCTAATTAAAGGTAGGCAGGGGCTGATCGAGAAATTGTGCAAGGAGGGGACGATTGTTTTTCACTCTTTACTCTTTACATTTTCAATTTCTAAAAGATTTCGAAAGATTGTACTGAACCCCATTGCTTAACCTTATGTAATCAATGGTGTCCTACATTTGTTTCTTTCAAAAAATGTATCCAAAATAAGGCTTTGAACCTATCCCTAATATCATCTAAGATCGTCTAAGATTGAGATTTTGAAACTTCAATTTCGGAAAAAATCCTGTTGAAAGTTCGATCCCTATTCCCAGAGTAATAAGAGAGGTGCTACAATTGCGTTTTCAAGACTTCAGTTCCGGAAAAATTCCGGGGAAGAGCTCCATTTCTTCTAACAACATCGACTATTATGCAAAATTGCTTTTTAATATCGAAAATATACACGAAGAAAGTTCCAGTCTCTCGGCTCAAGGAGGGGACGATTGCTCCTCCCTTTTATCCGTCCTTGGAGCATGGATCGTTCCGTTTCGGATCTATGTTCGCTGTTAAGTTTTCAAGGTGGGTATCAAAGATACGAAACAATTTTAACCTAGAGTTTCAACAAATTCAACAACCGAGTTCGCAGCTCTTTGCTGTCCAAGGAAGAACTAGACTCTACCCTTTGGGTGCATTTGTCGGCTTTGTTGCATTATACACTTGCTTTGCCAAAATAATGGATGACGAATATGTTTCGTCACTCAAACCAGGACTAGAGATGAAAACAGTCGGAAAAAAACCGGAAAATTTCCGAAAAAAAACGGAAAAAAAACGTTTTTTTTCCGAAGGAATAAATTTCCACTACGGAAAAATTGAAAAAAAAAAAAAATTTTTTTTTCAACTTTTCAGGGTTTTAGTTGAAATTTTCAGCAAAAAGTGATAAGAAATTTCTCACGCTTTAATTATGATGCAATTCCCCCCCTCCCGTTTTATGTTAAAATACTGTTTAACACGTTAATGCAAGTTGTTGTGTGACAATATAATTTGCATATAGGTCAAAAAATGTTTAATTATACTTTTTACAAAAAAGCTTAAACCAATAACCTTAGTGAAGAATTTATTTTCCTTCTTCATAAAACAAACAAGCATAACTTTAATCACAAAACTATGTTTCTGCTGACTGCGAACCAAATGTACAGGGTAACGCCTAGACCGTTCGGCCGATTTTCATGAAATTTGGCACAAAATTAGTTTGTAGCATGAGGGTGTGCACCTCGAAGCGATTTTTCGAAAATTAGATTTTTTTCTTTTTCTATTCCGATTTTAAGAGCATTTTCCCTAGCAAAATTATCATAAAATGGGCGAGTGAATTACCAAGTTATCGTAACGTGGAACCGTAACATGGGCAAGCGAATTGGCGCGAAATTCACCATACATTATTTGTAAATATACAGGTGAACCAAAAGACCTTTTAATTTTCTACTACGGGCAAAGCCGTGCGGGTGCCACTAGTAAATTAATAAACTAACAAAACACAGAAAATAATAATATGAAAAGAACTTTAGCAATCATTAAATTTAATTGAATTCAAACTAGCAGCCTTTTGCAGTAATACAGAGATGCAACTGCTTATTGAAATTTTCATTCAAGGGTAGCAAGTCCTATTATCAATCCTTTTCCATATGAAGCAATTGGTTTAGATAATTCAATTTTATGTGTAGTTTATGGTAGACTTTTGACTCTAAAGTAGGCCATAGTGTAATAAATGGGATTGAGGTCTAGCGAGTAGAGCGTCCACTGAAAAGATGATATCTTGTCAAAAACAATGCACCACTCTTGTCTTTTTGGCCATATGAATCGGTGTGGAGTTAAAGGAAAATGTCCAGTCTATAATGCTGAAGTGCTCTTAGGCCCACAGAAGTACAATAACTTCTAAAATGTCCTTCTGGTTCACTTTTTGATTCATTTTACGGCCCTCATCCACAAAAAAACTAGAGATTTTTTGTCGCTTGTCCTGATTCCATCTCAGACTAAGCCTGACTTCGGATTTCGGCGATATCTAACTTTCTAAGGTGCTTGGAGTGTCTACCAAGGGCGCCCATATGCAAAATTTTAAGGGGGGAGGGGGGCTCTGATATTTTCCCCATGGAAATAAAATAGGAAATGTAATTGTTATGATTAGACACACATTACTCAATACTATAGGTTGAGTGATGATTTGACTTATTTCTGGGTTTGACCATGAAAGCCCTCTACTCAGTTATAAAGCAAAAAGGTTTTTTCTTCTAATTAATCTTACCTTTATGTGTATTTCAGTCAAGCAGAAAAAGATGTGTGGATAGCATATATTTTTTAATGCTTAACCCTTTATATGTTACAAGAAACACAGAGCTATTAAGAAATCCAAATTTTATTCATAAAAAAATCAAATTTTCCTTTTTTTTCCAATTTTTCCCGAAAAAACCGGTAAAAAACCGTTTTTTTTCCACCATTTCAAAATTTCCGGAAATTTTACATCTCTAACCAGGACAAAATTAAGCAAACATATCTGTGTTGAATGCAAGAATTTCTTCAAATAAATCTGCAACCTTGGTGTTTATGTAACTGCTCGGAGAAGTTTAACAAAACATCGAACACACTAGCCTCCAACAAAAACACTAGCGTTAGGTTTTTGTTCAGAAAGTTTTGGGAACAGATGTTGCATGTGCTTGAATGCTTCAGATTCCTTGTCCAATGCTGCCATTTCTTCATAGGTCTCAGTTTTATATACAAAAGTGGCATTAGTATTTAGTAGGTACCTTTAAAGAGTGCACGTTGCTTTCATTTTGTGCGTCCCCGACTGACCTCGGTACGTTCAGTACCAGTTAACCATGTTGCAATTGCAATGGGCCGCCACGACCATTAGCGAGGAAAAGCAGGTATTAAATAATACAGTAAAACCTGTAAAGTTAACTACCCTTATGAGATGACCACCTGTCTAAGTTGACCGCTATTTTCAGGCACAGAATTAGATCTATCCTTATATATTATTTCTGTAGCCTGTTTTTGGTTTCTACGCCAGATTTTCCTCAATTGATCGATTTCTTTGATTTACGCCTTATTTTAAAGCTTATGGTGCTGGCTACTGACGAAAAATAGACCCACGGTCTAAAAATTGTTTTTTTTCAGCCGAAAAACCTGTTTTAAAGAACCAGAATGAGGTTTTCGGTTAAACTTATAACTTTAATTTGCGCTATGACCGACAGAGCTGAATAGCTTGATCGGCAGAGCGTTCGCTTCGTAACCAGGAGAATGCGTGTTCGGGCCCACGTCCGGACAATCTGTAACAAAAAATTACAGAAATATCGCGCATTATATGAATACTTAGTTAAGTGCATAACAACTATGAGGGGATAGAATAAATGGGAAGGAAACGCTCCTTGCTGATAAGAAAACTTGAAGTCACTATGTGCTAAATTACTTCTGAATTGTACGGTTTTTTTTTTTTTTTAAGCTTTGGCTCTGGTAAGAAAATTAAAGCATAATGTAAGCGAAAATATAAGTAACAGGTTTAAGATTTCAGACTACAATAGAATTGTTTTTTGTTCAGAAAAAAATAATAAATCGTATATTGAAATATAGATTCTTCTAATGAGTTTTTGACTCTTTGTGCAAATAACAAAATAACTGCCTCAATTTGAAGGGTAAAATGTATATTTTTTCTTTTTTTTGCAAAAAAAAAAAAAAAAAATGTACTATCACATTTTTACTCATTCAAAAAGCTACGCTTAAAAAAGAGCATAGTTCAATTTATTTTGTATTTTAACCGTGCTGTTAAATGATGAACACGTGCTGCCATCTAAGTCATAACGGTTCAAGCAGCCTGCGGTAACAAATTGTAAAAATTTTCAAAAATAAAAACATTTTTTTTCAATATCTTATCTTATATATTATTCCAGGGAAAGACAACCCCCCGGTTGTCTTTTCTGGCGGGTTATCACGTTTGGTGATTGTTCACTGTGAGCAATTACTAGCGGCACGTGAATTGTTTGTTAAATAAAGTATTATTTTCTGCAAATTTGGCGAAATCTGAAACTTTGCTGTGGTAACCCTAGCAGTGCAACAATGAAAAATTCGATCCAAAATGGCTAAACTTAAGCTGATGCGTCGGCCTATCTATATAGTGGCTTTAATTTCGTTAACAAGCAAATGACGTCACTCGCGCGTGAACTTTAAAAAATTATTTAAAAAAAAAGTATTAGTCGTATCGTAAAATTTTTTTTGCAGATGATGTTCATGTATGTTATTCTATCATATAAAAAAAATTTAGAAAATCGAATACTTCCCCGGGCTGTTAATCAGAATGGCGCCAATTCGAATCCGTGCCAATAAATATCTCATTCATGTTTCTTCTTTTCCCGTCAGATGCTCACATGCGCAGGACTGTATTTGCCACAACCTGTTTTTTCACATGCACAATTATTGCCTTTTCACGAGTCACTACTCAGCCACACTTTTAATGATATTTATGTTTGCATTGAAAATATGTACGACCAAAAGGTGAGCGATGTTCAAATTATCACAACGTTGTATTTAACGAGGTTTTGTTACTGATGTCTTTAAATTACATGCCTTCTCTTCTGCGCTTACTTTTTTTTCGGTTCTTCTTCATAATGTTCTTCCTTTGAAATTCTTAAAGAGCGAAATGCCTTATGAAACGATTCGAAGCACAGTGCGGAGTTCCGCACGGGTCGACTAGTATCATCTAATTTAATCCTCTATAAGTTGACCACTAAAGTATTGCACCGCAAGTGGTCAACTTACAAAGGTTTCACTGTGTATCAGAGAAAATAAATCCACACAAGCCATTAAATTGAAAAGTTTTCATTCTTTCAAATGTTTAAATAATGAGTATTTCAATTGGTTTTAGCTGTAGTTAGATTACATTTCTATTTGAAAGATTATGTTTGCCTAAAAATATGTTTTTATGTATACGTTGATTTCATATTAATTTATATAAATAATTCGCAATTTATATAAATAGTTTGCCCACTAGAATGTACGCTTTGAGTTTTCTTTCAAAATCATTGGTCCTTCTTGATACCACCACCTGTTTTCCTTTTTTTCTACTGGATTTGCTGAGTTGGACCAAGTAGCCCTAGCACGGGGCTACTTGAACCTAGTTTTTAAAAATAGAAAAAATATATATATATAAAGAGTTAAAATTGTTGTTTAAAAAAGTTTTAAGGTGGTAGTAGATCGTCTGAAAAGTGGTAAAAACAAGGTTATCAGTGCACCTTATGTTTTTAACCAAAAAATCAGCGTAAAACTCGCAAAAAATATGAAATTTCGGGTTCAAGTACCCCCCGTTTACGGTACTAATAGTAGTTCAGTGTATGTTTGTATTTTTCCTTTTGTTTGCTTTGGGTTTAATCCGCACTAGGAAAACACCCTCTGTATTAATATAGCAGTATGTTTTTGATTGATAATTGAAGGGTTTGAGGCAAGAATGTGATATGCCACTGATGTGAATTTTTCAGTTGGCCAATTTCCAACTTATAAAAATATTCCTAGAATTTAATAAAGGTATTATATTCTGAAATATTAAAATTAGATGTTTTCCTCTAAATGATATAACCCATTATCATGTCTATTTCAATCTTTATTATGAGAAACAAAAATTCTTATCGAAAAGTCACTCCTTGTGGCTTGTCACATTTCTGCTCCGAGCCCTTCAATTAAAGAGGGTTAAGAGAGGATCTTTAAATCGTGTCTTGTCTTCTCTAAGCCCCCCCCCCCTCACCATCGCCAGTATTTAAAAAGATTATAAATTTTTTATTTTTTTTGAAATAGCAAAAATTTCAGGTTAAGAAATTGAAAAAGTTTTCAGTTTTAGTTTTACATTTTATATTTACGGTCTTTCGCCATAACTCCAGATCTTGTATCCTAAAACTGTCCCCTCATATGTCAAGCATTGTTTTATATCCTTGGAATTTTTATTTTACACGTTTCCTTTTTCTTTTTTATTCATTCAGCAAACTCAGTGATGTGCAGAAGAGGGAAAAAAAATCTTGTGTCGGCCCTTCCTTCATTCCGGCTAATAGTACAGTAAAACCTGTAAAGTTGACCACCCTTGTAAGTTGACCACCTGTCTATGTTGACCGCTTTTGTCAGGAACGGAATTAGTCCTATCTCATATAATGAAGAAAAACCTCCGTAACTTGACCACCTCTCTATCTTGACCACCTGTCAATCTTGACCACTAATGTACGCCAAATCTGGTTTGGAGTATTGTAAAAAACCCTTTGTAAGTTGACCACTTGGTTTATTTTTTAAAACTTTCTTCAGTAAATTATTTTATTTTATTAGCATTTTACTAACTAAACAGCAACATAAAGCTCACGCTGCTCTTTATTCTCCAAACTTGTTTTCCATTTGTTGTTCTATTTGAGATAGCTTTTTGTGCTCTGTTCAATGAAAATAGGTGTCAGTAGAAAAGTTCTAAGTCTTTTCTCTCAGTTGCAATATGTTGTGGCAACACAGGAATTGTGCTAAAAAGAGCAGGCCCGGATCTATACATTTTGGGTCCCCCTGCAACAAAATATGTAGGGCCCCTCCCTAGTGGCCAGCAATGTCTATTTGTAAAGTGAATAAGTCTTAATGCTAGTTTTTTTCTATTTTTTCTTCAATTTCTAGGGCCGTTAGCCCCTTTAAGGACGCGGGCCCCTGGCACTGAGGGAACGCAGATCTGGGCCTACTAATGAGAAAAGTTACATGTTTCTGGTGCAAGGGATTAAGAGATAGGACATTTTAATTTTGCCTTTATGAACTGGGAGAGTCGCGCTTATTGCTCTTTGTGCTATAAGGTACAAAAAAGGCTTGAAAAAGAAAGTTAGTTGAACTTGAGATCAATAAAAAGTATGAAATATTACATTAAAATTAATTGAAAATGGAGAAAGTCATAGAAAATTAGCCGGCACATATGGAACTTCTAAAACTACAATGTCTAAAATAGTTAAAAACAAGGAAAAAATAACAAAATTATTTAAATAGTATTTTTAATTATTGTTTCACTTTCAATAATGCTAAACAATGAAAGTTAGTTGAACAGAAATTATAAGGGTGAATTATACTTAAAAATGAATACATGGTGCAAGAAATGACAAAAATTTTTTTTAAAAATCATTACCGCCCTTTATAAGTTGACCACCTGTCTAAGTTGACCACCAAAGTACTGCACCGCGAGTGGTCAACTTACACAGGTTTCACTGTAGTAGTTTCAGGAACAAGGGCTCATTTCCACTATCACGTAATAGGCTGCTAAATCTTATGCACGAGCTCTACGCTTCAGTTCGTCGTCGGGGATTGCCTTAATATTACCCTGTTGCTTTCACATTTCAGGTGATGGGGCTGCCTTTGTTCATCGGATTGGGTAAGCTTTGTCACAACGCATGCTGCTTCAGGTTTTGCCCTTTTCGCCTTTTGTTTAGAAGCGGAACAATATCGAAATTTCCCCTCCCTTTGTACTCATTGTTATCAAACTGTTGTGGAAAAAATACATTTCTGTAGCTTGAAACTGGGGGCGTTAGACGCGCTTTTCTTTTTTCTCAGTTGAATCATTATGTGTATAATTGGTGCCATCTTTAAATGCTGGGCCTTTCTGTAAGTTCAACGCAGGGGCGGCAAATAGGGGGGTCAAGAGGGGGCGGTCGCACCCCCAAATTTTTTGAAAGGAATGATAAAAAAAACGAGCAAATTCAATTTTCGTAAAACGCAAAACCAATGTTCATGGAAAAGGAATCTTGCTGGTTCTCCGTAATGGTTGAAGAAACTCGACTTATTTTTAGATTTGAGCAAGTGTTTTCCATGTTTTTAAATAACTAGAAATTCATCAAGACTTTACCGGCCTTTTCAGAACAGAAAAAAACTGATAATGGATTAAGGTGAATTTTAATTAAAGACGTAAACCTCATATAGGCTAAACATTTCATTCATGTGCGCTCTGTGTAAGGACGGTTATGAGAGGCTCGTGTAGTGGTGTGGCTGCATGATTTTCACTAAATGCCTTGGTATTTTACATCCATTGTTTCGCTCATATTTTGAGTGTGTACATTTAATGAGTGTTCATCACTTTCTTCTGAAAACTCATTTCAACTGCTATATGAATACGCTACTACTACTTTCATAGCTACATCTTAAAAATACATACTATTTTTGAAAAAAATCTTTTTTCTGTGGCCTCTTTAACAATGCAATATCAAGGTGACACAAGAGGGTCTTTAAGACACAACACAAGATGGTCTTTTAAACCGTAAAAACTCTTCTCGATAACTTCAAAGCAGTGATTTTGAAAAACAACTCTTTGAATAATGAAGAAGCTGATATCCTTTACCATGTCTTCATATGAATTTTTATTCGTTTTGTTTGTATTGCGGAGAGTCTTTGAACAGTGCTTTACTATATCAAAACATCTTCAATCAGCTAACATGAACTTTTGGTCTGTTCAAGCTACAGTTTAAGCTACAATGGTGTGACTTCCTTCAGTCAAAAGTACTACTTTTAGTCATTGAAATAGATAGAATGAGCAAAAAAAAAAAAAAAAAAAAAAACATGGACCCAGAAAATACTTTCATTTTTCAAACAGTTTTTTTTAAATTGATTTTTTAAAGTGTCCGATTTTTCAAACAAGGCGTGGTCTTGATGAAGTCACAAATGATGCACTTTGTGGCGCATCTTTCTATCACGTTTCCACGTTATGATAATCAAGAAGCGAATTGAATATTGCGCTCTACGCTTGCTATCAACCATATCGTTGCCAATACACGTGCGTAAAGATGCGAATTAAATATTTTGTTCTGTGAATGGCAACATTGAATGACATTCCATCATTTGTGATGTCACACGACAGAAGTGTAAACAACGAAAGCGCACCGATTTAAGTAATTTTTAAAAAATATTAAACTAAAATAAATTATTTCAACCAAGCGTGGATCTTTTCAAAAAAATTCTTACTCCAGAGAATTTTTAAAAAGTGCAAAGAATATTCAAATGAATTTAGAAGAGGTAACCAAAATGCACGTGATGATGTAAAGTCAAACCTTGATTTAACATATTGTATAAAATAATAGATTCAGCTTCTAATGAAATTAACACAAGAGTTGATGATAAATATTTTTCTGCATTGTTGGCTCTTTATTTTCTGGATTGGATGTTGAAAGCAAAAAATGAATTGTTTTAATTATGAGTAAAATTTATCGCATGAGGCAAGAAAAATCGTTCAGAGAATAGACTATTTAATAATGAAAAATGAAGATCATCACAATTTTTAAAGTTACTAGGGTGATTTTGAAGAGCAAGATGTGAAAGGTGTGTTTTCGTACGTAACTTTGTTACTTCAATTATTTTTCAACTTTCCAATCAGTTCAGTTCGTAGAGAAAAATCATTTTCGTGTTTTAGGAGGTTAGAGAATTATTTTCGAAGCACAATGGGGAAAAAAATTTAGCTGAAAAAAAGAGCATGACGCTGGGCATTGCTGGATTAGTAACAAGATTTCATGTTCTTCTGTATTTTAAAAATCAAGCATAAAAACTTTATTAAAAGGTGAAAACTGTAGTACTAAAACACTTGGTATGATAACATATTCTAAAACGAACTACAAATTTTGTCATAAAAATTTAAGTTGCTTTTGAACACTTATTTTTATTAATTCTAAACCAATATCATGACTACTTGCTGTTAGCCAATATGTGTTTTGGTTCCATACTGTGGTAATTCATATTTAAGAAACTCGACCCCCCAAATGAAATGCTGAAATGCCGCCCCTGGTTCAACGTAAACCGAAGGATTTTATACTATTACGGAATCTATTTCAATGGTACTCACTGGTATTACTGAATTTCTTTAGCCGTTTTAGAGAGTTGTTTGAAGCGAATAATTCTCTCTCAGTTACCAATCCATGCATTCTACAACTGTAGACAAGAATGCAAAGCATCACCGGCTATGGAGTATTGGCCATATATTTTTTTAAAACCCAGTACATTATTTAGCGCTATCTATAATGTACCGAACAATTTCGAAATCTGTATTGATATTCAATCACTTTTCTTGTGAATAGTGTTTAGGGGGTAGTCCAAAAATGATATTACGCTTTGAAGAGAGGAAGGGGGGGGATTGTGAAATTGTGAGTTTGTGACAAGAAAGAGGATGGGGTGTAAGATTTGTGACATCATATCTTTTAATAACAATATGGTGATGAAAAATAGTGTGACATGTGAGAAGGATAGGGGAAGTGTGACAGTTTTTAAAAATTTGTGGTGTGTGTGTGTGGGGGGGGGGGTATGTTCTTTATGGACAGCCACTTAGTAAAATTTATACTTTTAAGCTCCCGTTCTGACCCTCCCCCCCTGGTGGAAAATACATTCTATATGTGACGAGCAGAACCTGCTCAGCGAAGCGCTTGCCAAGAATTTTAAAGAAATCCCTTGAATTATTGAAAATCTGTCTCAGAAATTGTGTCGGTTTAAGGTTAAGTTCAAGTAGGTCGGGCTACCTTAAAAACTGCTTGGATCGTTTTGGACTTTCTACATTTCGCATTTCTGTATTTTTAATGACGTTATTGCTTATTGATTACTGCGTGTTGTTTAGCATCGAGATACAATCAAAGTTATGTTTACTGTAAACAAATACGTAGTACGAAGCGTATATGTATGTTTATTTTAACTTCATGATCCGAAATGAATGTGTAGATAAAAAAGATAGCTCGATGAGCTTATTCTGTGTAACAACATTTCTAAGAATGTTAGCCAGTAAGTCGTTGGCTTAATACCAGATAAGAAAAATATTTCGATAACTTAAAAAGGGTACTGCCCGATAAGAACTAACTAATAACTATTGATGTAGGAGTTCAGTTTGAGGGTGTAAAATGAGTCCGTTTTACTTTAGCGACTATGTCCTGGTTAAACCAACAAATTTAAGAAATGTAAATGATATTTTCAAATAAAAATCTGTCGTTCAGCGATTTTCAAACTTTTTCTGGTCTACGGACCGATAAAATTTGTTGAAAAAAAATTCAACGGACTTTTTTCCACAACCAAAGATTGTTACTAGGTGTAAAAAAGCTTCAACTTACCAAGATTTTCTCACAGAAATATTTCAATTCAGTTGTCGGAATTTTTCTAAAAGTAAATAAACCTTAAAAGAAAGATGGAAAGCAATTACAAAATCCAGTCCAGTTAAAGAAATGCAAGGCATAACAAATAAGATGATTATCTTCATCCTAAAAGCGTATATTTAAATGTGCTCTAATAAAGTATACACACAGTTTTTATTTATTGAAATTGTGTTATACAATGCTTTAAATGTTTTTTTTTTTCTTTCAGGTAAGATGTATTACTATTCATCTTGCGCCTTGGATGTGTTCCTATATTTATAACCGCACCAAACTTATTACTAGGTATGTGCAAGATTAAAAATGTGGCTGACACCACACTTTCAATTGTTTGTTAATACTATAATCGTGAATCATTGTAGAGCTTCAGAGTTACATTGAGCGCCTTTTATCGGCAACCGATATACAGGTGCGTGCACAGAAATTTTGGGGCCCGTCACAAATAACTTGTACGGGCTCCCTCCATATTGTTTACCCCAACGTCCCAACATTTTCACCCCTTATTTCAAAAATGTCTCTGGGGGTTGAATTTTTGTATATGTACTCAATGGCCCCCAAGAATATGTATACAAAAAATCATTACCGTAGCCCCCCCCGGATTGCAGTGATAGAACCCCGGGAAGGTACAATTTAGGGGATAAAAACGAGAGGGGAAGGGGAGGGAGGTCAAATGGCACATCAGTAGGGCACAAGGAATGTGTGTGCGAAATTTCAGCTTGATTCCTTTTTTAGTCTGGGCTGTAGCCCTGTCAAAGAAAGCGAAAACTTTTTTGAACAGCGATTTTATAATTTTATTACCTCCTCCCCCTGATGGTCCAGGGGATTGTATTTTGGTTTACGGCGTTAGGGGCCACTAGAGATTGAGTGAACCAAAAATCAACTCCGGAGGTCTTGATGGGGCTGAGATACAGAGGGGTGAAAAACCCAAAAAACCCGAACTTGTTCTATCGTGTAATCTTGTTCTTGGTCGCTTTTATTTTGTTTCGTCTTTGGCGGTGGATTTGCTTTTGTTGGCTGATGACGTTTGGTTTCCTTGGCAGGGCGGGACGCTCCCGCGTCCCGTGACCTATTAGAAAATGAAGTGTTCTGTATCTACTTCCAGTTCCTACGCCGTTTCTCCGTGTCACAACTATAGTGACTAATATTAAAAATTTATTATTTCATTGAGTAAGATAAAACAGTCTTGCTTGATGCTATTCCAATGGTTCTCAATCGGGTTTCGCTCTCTTAGGAGGGAGTGGAGAAATTTTAAGGAAGTCGTGAACAGGGTTGCTAGATTTCAGAACAGTAAATACGGGACAGACTTCTAAGAGTAAAAGGGGGGATGGGGGTATTTTTTTTTTTTTAAGGTTGTGGGCAATTACTGGATATGGTGTATTTTTAAGGGGTGCTTTCCGACGTAGAATGTTTCTTTATGAAAAATTTGAGAAATTCAATCGTATCAAAGTATGAAACTTAACATCGCCGATCAAAGTATAAAAATCCTTTTCATTACGATTGCCGACGCATGCGCAGGAGTATATTTCCAACATTGGTCAATGAGCAAAGAGGAAGTTGTCATTGGTCTGCCGCCCATGCCAAAACAAAAACCAAATTGAAACGAAAATATTTTTTGCGTTTTCTGCCACATAATTTTCTTTTTGCTCTTTTTTTTTTCACATTTTTTTGCTTTACTAAATTTTTCCCCTTAAAATTATGCCTCGTTTTGTAAAATATTGTAATAAGCTAGAATACGGGACTTTAGCCGTCCCGTATGGAAGTTCCCCGGGACGCGGGACAATTTTTCAAAATACGGAAGTGTCCCTGGAAATCCGGGACGTCTGGCAACCCTGGTCGTGAAGGCTTCAAAAAAAATTAAATAAAAAAGTAAAACCATATTCTGCTGAGTTTTATGGTCACACGTAAATATTTTCGGTATTGTCGCCCCTTTTTCCCTTAGCATATAATAGTCAAATACTGAGAAAAGTTGAACATTGAAAGTCACCAGAGGTGCGATTTGTCACACTTACGCCGAATGTTCACGAACTTATCAAAGACAAACACAGAGGTGCCCCCCCCCCCCCCGAGCAATGACGCAACCCCTCAAATACCACGAGGATTCCCTCAAGAACAAAAGTCCATTCTATTAAAAAAAAAAAAAAAAAAGAAAGAAACATACCCCTCTAAACCCCATTAAAAATTTTAATGGCGCATTCTGCGCCATGACCCACATCCCTGCAGGTAGGCCCTCTCCACTGATGTCATGCAACTGACTGGTATTACATGCGAACCTCGCCTAGATATTACCTCACATTAACTTGTGCGTAGTTTTAGATCGTTTTATTTCATGTACTCTAATAATACACGTAGTACGATCCGAAAGTTCTGGGACAAGTTGTATAAAACCTTACTCTGAATCGTTCACATCACCGAAACACATCCACCTTCAAAATAGTGACCTTCCAGTTGTGCTTCCAAATGTTATACGAACGTTGGCAGAAAAGCATATAGTTGTTCAAGGTGATTAATTTTGGAGGTGGATTTGCTTCGGTGATGTGAACAATTCAGGATAAGGTATCATGCAATTTGTCCCTGAACGTTTGTATCGTACCTCGTATGTTCCTAATTAAATTATGAGTACTGATGTTCAATTTTACACACAAACTTACCTACATTTCCATGTAATAATCAGCTTCAGCTTCCGTTTTTCCTGTTATACTACTTGCATTGACCATACGTGGTGATGGCAGGGGTGAGGGGGGCGAGCTTGCATCAGTGTTCAAATGAGGGGGTGAGGGGTGCAGCGCCATGAAGGTTGAGAACCCCTAAAAACGATTTTTTTTTCTTATTAAGTCGCCTTTATTCAGGGCAGAGGCGGTTTACGGAGACAAGCTCATTGTAACCGCCTCAGCATTTTCATTTTAGTATTTCCCCTCAATTAACCAGGCTAGGGCCCAGTGTATGAGGAACCATTCTCTCCTCTGATTGGCATATCCACTCATTTCCTATTATTTTATATATCTTTTCAAAATTTTACGAACCGTCCCTTACATTAAATTATCCTACAAGGAGTTTAAGAGCCTACTATTCCTGGTGTTCCAGAATTAAAGCGAATGTTCATGTTCGAACTCCCGTTCCTCCCTTGAACATTTTCCCCATTTTAATCGTCCTCGCTGGTTCTATTTTCTTCCAGATTTTGTCGCGTCACCTGACACGATGGAAAACGAAATGCATTGATAACTGAATTGATAAGGTATATTAGATATTTTATCAATGAATGTGCTGTATTTGCAGAATAGTTTTTATTCGCAGCCTCGCTGTGAGCTATAATGTTGTTTACCCATATGAGGTAATGAGAAGCAAAGGGATGCAAGTGGCAAAATTAAAAATTTGGAGATAACCAGTACAAATGGTAAATGAACCCCTTCTCTGTCTTGGGCAAAAGATAGTACTAGTAGCCCTGATAGGTGTTGCTGTACAGCATGATTTAGGAAAAAATTCAATGAAAGCCCACCTAGGA
This sequence comes from Uloborus diversus, assembly GCF_026930045.1. Classification (NCBI taxonomy): domain Eukaryota; kingdom Metazoa; phylum Arthropoda; class Arachnida; order Araneae; family Uloboridae; genus Uloborus; species Uloborus diversus. Next base: position 138,853,916 of record NC_072731.1, read on the forward strand.
CGTAATCTTTAAACGCGTTTTACTCATAACTTGAAAATGTCCACTTACATCCCTTAGCTTCTCACTGCCTCATATGTTCCTTTTTTTCCCCTTTTTCTATTCGTAAATACTTGCCCATAGAATTAATTACTCACACGTAATTCACGTTGCAAATAGGCCGATTTTTCGGAATTGCAAAATGTTCCGAAGATCTTCCTCTCTGCTTCATATTTCTATTTTGATCAACTCATCATTTTAACCTTACTGGAAATCCCATATTTTCAACTCACTGTATCTATGTACACTCGAGTCCCGACTTACGCGAGGAATATGTTCCAAGACCCCTCGCGTAACTCGAAATTTTGAGTTATGAAAACTACTTTTTGATAAACATAAACAATTATATTAGACACTTGTAAATACCCTTTCGACTGTTTTAAACCATTCCTTAAGTATATGTCACTGTTTTCCACATAAAAAAACTGAATTTATACTGCATTTAAAAAAAAAAGCCCATTTAATTAATATACAATACTGTTATGATGTACAAAATCAATGATCAGTGGAAGAGTGAGACAAAGTGCAATACTGTATATACAGTATGCAATAATATTGATAACAACGAAATGCAACTCTATTACACTACTCTACAGTATATATGGTAATAATAATTACTATAACTAAAAAACTGAAGATTATGATAGTTGGTGCTTATGGTGAAGTTCATCCGATTGATATCTAGATTCTCCTGCAGATCGAAGATCTTCCCTTTTTCCTTACTTTTAAGAAACTTTCTCTACCCTAGCTTAATCTGAAACAGCATGTTTAGAAAAGTATACTATGTGAAATTTTGGCATTTAGAGTGGAAAATACGGAGTAGTTATTTGTATACACTAACAAAGCAATGATTCAACTAGTACGGTGTTAAAACTTCCGCACTTCAGTCATGCGAACGGGATGAAGTCGTTTCGAGAAACCGATATTAGTAGCCACTATCGAAGATGATACGTACGCCCAGCGATTCCTTGACGAAAACTTTCGCGTTCCGGGCGAGAAATTCGCGTTAACTCTAAAATTCACTACTCGCGAGAAACTCGAGTTATAGCCGTTTCGCGTAAGTCGAATCGCGTTGTAGCGCGGTTGACTGTATCTCATCAAAAATAACCCTGTTGTAAAACATTCCCCGCCAAGAAAACCTTTAACTTCCGCACAAAAAAGAAGGTCTTCATCCTAAAACCAAAAACCCTCAGCCTTAAAAAGTTATGATATCTAGTTGGCGCACCAAGTATCTGCCAAACTAGCATCCTCTCTCTTCTCCTCTTTCATCACACCTACTTCCATTAGAACCTCCTCCCGCCTTCTCTCAGAAATATGGATAGATCCTTTAAATTGTTTATCCTGTTTGGCGGGAAGCTTTTCAAAGCGAAGTGGTTGCTTGGTGAGCAAGGGAGTGAAGCGCCCTAGCCAACGAGTGACGTTGTCTGTATTGCTGTCCGACGTCAGTGCAGGAGAGTTTCTAAGGCTTTGCGCTACCGGAAAACATTGTAACTGAACCTGACAGTTTTTTTCTTCAAATTTTCTTCAATTCTTCTTCAAATTTTTCTTTCAAATACCGAAAACCCATAAAAATGTAATTTTTTCATTATTTTCGAAAATTTTGGGGCCCATGATTGACCGAAAGATATTAGCTGATCGGAACCAAATTTAAACACAATGTTTTGAGGCTCTGTTTAAAGACGTTACAAACTATTACATTGAGAAAACATCTAATTAAAAATTTAAAACAAAATCTCAAAAATGATGTTTTTTTCATATTTAACTTTATCTGTTTGCATTGCCGCATCCGCGTAAAACCGAAGCTCATCCGCGTGAAATAAAATAAAGGTGTCAAATTTTAAACCGCGTAAAATAAACACGCTTAAAACGAGGGTCTACTGTATTTATGCCTCTATTCACAAGTACAACGTTTAAATATTTTTTAAATGTAATTATGTAATACATTTTCCTAAAAATCTTGATAGTGAGAATTCATTGAAACATAATGCCTAACAATTCGAGAGAATGAAATTGTTATTTTCACTGTATAACTTTTTAAAGTTTTGCGTGACGATGTTTTTCCCATAATTTGTTATTAAATATAATGCACTTTGACTGATAAAAAAGGTTGTTAGAGATAGTTTGGATCTGAAGGGGGGGGGGGTTATGATGGCTAATGTTGGCAAATTTCACTGGTAACATGTCGCAAAGTGCGCTATTAAAATGTTTAGAGGTAGTTTCCAAAAAGATATTTTGGCGAGGAGTTTCGTGGCTTTTGATAGGGTTGCTCTTGGGGAGGGAGGGAGGGGGGGGGGGAGGGAAGGGAAGGGTAAAAAACGGGAACGGTCGGAATGAAAAAAAAAGGAAATTTTAGAAAAGCCATTTTTTTTTTCGATTTTTCTGAAATGTTTTACTTTTACTCGGGAAAATTGAAAAGTTTCGAATTTCTGGCACAAAATAACGTAGTTAAAAATTTACATTCCAATGCTCTTTTTGCTTAAAAAGTTTATGTTCAGTATCTTACATGAAAACACAAACTTTGATAATGCAAGCTTCAAGATAATTTAATTTCCCTGAACACCAAAGTATTATTTACAGCTTTTCTCACGAAAACTGTTATGTATACACATGGCAAAAAAGTTTTTTCCCCCCACCGCCTCAAAATTTTCTAAAATTTAGAAATACGTATCTTCTTAACCAGAATGTATCAGTGTCTCCAGAGGTAGGTGAGACTTGACCGTTGATCAATTTCCTGCACATAACAGCATCTTCACTAATTTACGGACTAATGATGTTGCATTTTTTCATGATATTCCTTTTCCCCCCTTTCTATTTTTATTTTGGAGGTGAGAAATTACGAATGTGCACCGAACATCACAAAATCGAAAGTACATGCAATAGAACATTTTGTTTTCGATCAGCTATAATCTATTTTTTTTTTTTTTTGTTTCATCCTTTTATGTCTGCTTATCGCAATGATCGGAAATGAACACGATGTTCTTGTGAAAGGGCATTTTATTCGCGACACACAGAAAACTTCATTAATGACCTTCTGGCTAAACCATTAATATCTGCTGTCTTTTCATTTATTCATTTTTGATAATGTCGCCTTTCGTTGTGTGCTCAGTAATGGTTCTTCTAATGGCTCTCGCATAGAATAAAAGGAAAATAGTTGCTCTTGGCTGCTTGAGAACGTGAAATCATTTCTGCGCGGTAGGTTCACTGAATTTGTAAGTGGTTATCGAAAGAAAAAATGTTTGTGTTTGTTAAAAGTTCAGTCACTTCGTATTCTTAAAGATTTTTATTCATACTCATCACTTTTCTAAAATTTGATCTTTCAGTAATTCCATGTCAAGGGACCTAGTGTCCCCCACCGGACCATCTCCGATAATTAAAAAAAAAGAAAAAAAATTGTGAATTAGATTTGTGAAACGAATTGCTATGTTTAGAATCGCAGACAACCATGATTTAGGCCAGTGATTCTCGCCTTTTTTAATACTGAGGACTACTTGGTACCCTTCCGAATTCTTGGTGGACCACAAACGATAACAATTTTATTTGGTGAAATGAGATGAACCCAAAAGTTTTCTTTAATAAATTTAGTTACAACTAGAGAAATTTAGATTTGTTTTCGCTATCTATTCGCGGACCACATGAAAGTTGCTCGCTGACTTCAGGTTGAGAAACACTGGTTTAGGCTAAGGTTTCAGAATATTTTATCCCACTGGAGGCCTGAAAATTTGGGAGTTTTTAGTACTTTTGGTGGTCAATACGTTCTTTATTTTTATTATTTTTTGTGTGTGTGAATTTGAGCTCATTAGTTATTGTGTATGATTATAGATTTTAATGCGTCATAAATTCGTCCGAAAATAATTCATAAGCTCGTGCTTCGTTGCAGAGCGGAATTATTTATTTTGTAAAACATATTGTCGCCCAAATTGACCTTCAAAATCCTTCACATGATTTCAATGCTATCACCGATTTTCAATGCTTTGTATCATTTCACCTTGAATTTTTTTTTCTCCCTTAAGTACTTTGAAAAATGTTTTTCCTTTTAAAATATGTTACCCCCTCCCCCCCCCCCCAAAAAAAAATGTTAATTTTTTTTTAATAAGGATTTTTAAATGAGCTTGAAAAACTGTTGATCACCAGAAAAGCTCGTTTTACAATGTATAACGGATGATGATTTCCATGGAAGCATGTTTACAGCAGGGTTGGCTTTCTGCCGCCAGAAACTAGTTTTTGTCGTGACAGTGGCAGAAACTGGTTATAACCGGTAAAAACCGGCAGAAACTGGCAAAAACTTAAAAGCATCTTTAATTACTTAAGTGATTGCTAAATGATATTCATTTACGTAAACTAAAAATTTAAACATTTCATCATTTAAAAAATTAAAATCCTATGCTAATGCCCTTGATTTAGTTCGAGAAGGGAACTTTTCAATGGCAGATGTTCGTAATGTTTGGATTAATCTAACAAAGGGGCAATTCCATGGTGTTGGACATAAAAAATGAAGAAAAATTTCTCAGTTTTAATTCCATTTACCAAGTATAAACTGTTCCAAAATGATCAAATTTATTTACAAGATACTTACTACATCCCACTGAATGAAAAATCATGTTAACTTTTCAAAATAGATCCCTAAAAAATAAATTAAAATTTTTTAAAGAGTTGGTGTCGGACGTAAACACACAAATAGTAAAATTGATGCTTCACTTAAATATTATTAAAAGTCTGTGAAGTGGCTTACATTTTTATTTCAAAAACAGCATAATTCTAAAGTATACTTATGATTGAAGCATATTTCAGTTTTCAAATGATATTATAAGGAATAAAATTATTTAAAAAATATTTTTAGCTTGGTGTCGGACGTAAATTTTCGGTGTCGGACGTAAATTGTTCATATTGGATGTAAACTATTGCTCTTAAATGTAAATACATAACAATGATTACAGTTATAAATATGTAAATTATAAGTTACATATACTGAAACAAAATTTACGAAGTAAATTCAAAAATAGGGTTGATTGATGGAAGTGGGGACACTGGGGTAGGTGGGTAACCCCTAAAAACTGAAATATCCTATGGTTTTTATGATTTTTTACATTGATCATGTCATGGTTCATCACAGTGATTAGTTTTGCATATATTTGGGTTACGTGGAATTTTTTTTATAGGTCAGAAAATTTAGTCAAAAAAAAAAAAAAAAAAAAATCTGAAAAACATTTTTTGGCGAGTTTAAGCAACATTTTTCAAAAAGTGTTTCCCGGTTAGCATTAATTTTTTTTATGATCATTAAACATTCATGTACAGTTTAACTTAAAGTGCATACTGCAATCAGAATTTTTGAGTAAAATATTATTAAAAACTTTTAGAAGAGGGGCCCCGCTTACCCGGTAGAATTTCGCTATAAGAGGTCCTCATACAATGGGATAAAGTGGTTCCCCCCATAACAGTAAGGATTTGAAAATCAAAAGCAACTCTGATGAAATATTTGTATTAGTGAAATACAAGACAACTATGATGATTTAGTATGAATTGAAAGTTCAGCTACAAAAGCTGGTGATTATTTATTTATGAAACTTACCTGAAAGAAAACCATCAAGATTTATATGGGTTGAATGTTGATAATGGTTTCTTCCTTAGCCAACTTTACACAGACGCAGTCATTTAGTGTTTCCAACTTTTTTCCACTTATACTTTTGGCAAATTTATCAAATTGATCTTAATCAACTGTCTTGCGTTCATTCAACATACTTTTTCTCAAAAGGGGTCCTACTTACCCCTATCAGCCCTAAATATATATACAGTAAATTCACTAAGTTGTTTTTTATGCCTTTTTCACTTTAACTTTGATATTAAAGGCCAAAAAAGATGAAACACAGTTAAAAACATATGTTGTTTAAAGGAATATAACAGTGTCGGACGTAAATGGTGTCGGACGTAAAAATTTTTTTACGCCCGACACCTAGATTTTAGTAAAAAATATTCACTTGTTACAAAATGAAAATAGTTTACAACAAAGAGATTGAAATTCTTACTTTGTACCCAAAAAACATGTATGTAGCTTTAAAATTATTGGCTCAGCATAACTAATTGCACATTTTGGTGTCGGACGTAAAACACTTAATGTACCCCAGAGGAATTCTTTTACAAATCAAAATGAATTATATTTTGACACAATTTTGCAACATCACCAGCAACACATTGTATCTTTAAATGGTTATTCATCTCAATTCATAATATTAGTATGTATTTTTTGGAAAAAACAGAATTTCTTCGAGAGTCACCAAATATGGTTTGAAAATACTCAAAATGTTGACCTTAGTTTAACTTCCTGGTAACTTATTTATAACTGAAGTGATCAAATTTTAGACTGACATTCCGAAATATGCAACTCTTTACCTTTAAAATGACACCTCATTTGTTTAAAAATTTCAATTTTGAAAATTTGATCATCTGGTTGACCTTATCATGGAATTGCCCAAAGGACGAAAAATCATAAAGGTGCTCAGGAAAGAGGAGCGACATACAAAATTAAAAGGCATTTCTGATTTTAATTTGCTCACTCATATGCTTCATCTAAATTGTTTGTGATCGAAATTATCACGTGCTTCAAGAAGTGCCAGAATTTTACTTGCCAATAAGTATTAACATAGATTTTGTACCTAATGTCACAGTTTTGCAAAACAAATTGGCCCTATTTCTCGAAACTTATTTTCCCTGTTAAATTTCTCTCACTACCCCAGTTACTACATGGTGGACCAGTTAGGAAAAAAAAAAAAAAAATACAATCGATGAAAGTTTCACGAACATTGCTTGTTCCTTCATGCATTGCTTGCTAGCTCTTCTGTTGAAGGAATATTCTCAAGTTTCTCGTCATTTGTACATATTAGATTGAGAAACTGTTTAGATTGTTACATATTAAATTGAGAAACTGTTTAGATTGTAGAAACCACCTTTGCTAAGAAGCAACTGCAAGGTCCAAACGATGTAACATTTGATTTTAAATTGTGGTAATATCGTAATTAAATTGTACTAGTAATTATTTTTTCCATGTACTTCCTATTGCTTGTCAATAATTTATTTATTTTTTCATTTTGTGAGTTTTTGCCAGTTTCCGCCGCAAATGTGGTGTGGCAGTAAGTGGTTTTTGCCATGCCGGTTTTAACCGGTTTCTACCAGTGGTTTTAACCGGCTCGGCAGAAACTTGCCAACCCTGGTTTATAGTGGTTTGAAACTGCTATTAATCAGAAATAGTTTTTATTCTTCTCTTAAAAAGGTAGTTTGCGAATTAAATATAATAGAGACAGATAAGTATCTTGTTTTGGAAACATACGGATATAGCAGATAGAACGAGATGATTATGTTCCAATCATACACTCCTGTTTGTGAAAATTGCAATACCACGAAGAGCTTACGCGAGTGAGCTGAAAATTGCTGGAAATGTAAAGTAGGGCATGATATGCAAATGATTAGAATTGCAGACAGGTAGCTCATGCGTATGCTGAGCAGCGCCCTCTGAACGGGGGATCGAACCGAATATAAATAGACTGCTGTAGCGAGGCGTGTATGATTTTCGGTGGTTATATGCTAGAGTAAACGTTAATTGAATCTTTACTATGCCTCTTTGACGAAAGAAAGCGAAATTCGAGCGAATTTAGGAGTTTGGACGGGCAGAATCGTCGGCCTTCGTGAAGCTGGATTGCCTTATCGTGCAGTAGCCGCTCGTGTGCAGCGTAACAGCAGCACAATCATGCGTGTTTGGAAGCAGTGGGCGGACGAGGGTCGGACAGCTCGGAAATCCGGGAGTGGACCCCGAAATGTGACGTCAGCTCGCGATGACAGACACCTAGTGCGCATGGCGCTGACGGACCGCAAAGCTTCTTCTAGACAATTGGCAGCACAGTGGTCAGCAGCTATAGGTGTGTCATTGTGTGCTTCATCAATTCGGAGACGTCTGCTGCAGCGTGAGCTGCGCGCAAAGATGCCTTTATACAGGATTTCTCTCACGCAGAACCATCGCCACCTGCAGCTACAATGGGCCATTGTGCATAGGAGCTGGCGTGCTGATTAGCAGCAGGTCGTCTTTTCTGACGAATCCCGCTTCAATTTGTGGGACCATGATGGCCGAATTCGTGTCAGGCGCTTGACAAAACTTGTCGACCAAAAGACTGGCGATATATCGCCAAGTGTAAGCCATATTATAACACCACTTGGGTTTACATCGAAATTAGCAATGATTGCCCCCCAAAAAGGAGCAAAAGACCCCCCTTGAAGCATCCGAATGCAACCAAAAACGAAGGTGCACAACTAGTCGAAGACGCCACTAGGAGTCTACGTACCAAATTTAAACTTTCTAGGACATTCCGTTCTTGAGTTATGCTACATACACACATACGCACATGCATACGTACATACAGACGTCACGAGAAAACTCGTTGTAATTAAGTCGAGGATCGTTAAAATGGATATTTCGGGTGTCTGTACGTTCCTATTCATATATCCACGTGTGGTCAGGTTGAAAAAAAAAAAAAAAAACTCAACATTCATTCGGGGGTGAGCAAAATGGAAATTAAGCTCGATTTTTGAGTGAAATTTTTTTTACGAATACATTCCATTTTTGTAAAAGGAAGTGAACCCTGGTAGTAATTCCATCTTTTTATTTTTAAAAAAAATCTCTCACCTTTAAGTTTTTTACTGTACAGTAAAACCTTTGAAGTTGACCACCCTTGTAAGTTGACGGATGTTTTCAGGCACGGAATTAGCCCTAATCATATAAATCAACCTCTGTAAGTTGACCACTAAAGTAGTGCACCGCAAGTGGTCAATTTGCACAGGTTTCACTGTATTATAATTTGGCTGAAAAGAATCGAGACGTCACTGCGTTAAAAATGTTTAAGCTTAATTGACTAACTTTTTCTGCAAATGCGTGGGACAAGATTTTAAGATTTTGTGGAATAGGTTATACCTGGGGTTCCCAAACTTTTTCAATTCTTGGCACCCTTTGTAGAATTAGAGCTTTCTCACGGCACTCTAACCCATTTCTTGTATAACCCATCTCTGATACCGTAGACATTTCGCTTCACCCCTTGCCTCTCCCTGCGGGACCCATTTTGGGAACCCTTGGGTTATACCGATTAAATCATTTTATTATAAAGAGATTTTAACCATAAGGTTCATTCAAATGAAACTAGGTCAGTGCGTCTAACTTCACATTAGACGTTAGACGATGCCACGTAACTGCATGTATGGAGAAACCATCTATTGGTAGAGCCGCTGTATATGCAGTCCGGCGCATCAGCTTAAGTTAAGCCATTTTGGGTCGGATTTTTTTATTGTTGCGCTGCTAGGGTTACCACAGAAAAGATTCAGGTTTCACCAAACTTGCCGAAAATAGTATTTTATTTAATAAACAGCAGTGACAGTGTGATTTAACACCGAAGAGAAGGTGGTCACACAAGTTATCGTCCACTACGAAGCATTTCCTTTTTTGACCACAAAGGCCCACTCAGGGGGAGGGAGCCCACTCCCTGGGCCCACTGCTTGTCGAGTTCCTGAAATGGGAAACCACCATCAATGCCCAGCGTTATCAAACCACTTTACACAGCCTTAGACGAGCCATTAAGTCGAAACGGCCAGGCATGTTGTCTAAAGCGTCCACATACGGCCAAATCGGTGAAGACGACATTGCAGTAGTTTCGGTGGGACACGCTGGAGCTGGAACATCCACACTGTGCACCGTTTCACTGGTAGTAGGGGGGCATACTACATTCCGTGGGAAATTTCGTGAGGAAATTGTGAGACCAACTTTAATAGATTCCTTATGGTCTGTGTAACTATGCCTCACCGGGTGTTTTGCTTGAATTTGTGTCAGACGGCCTGTATGACGTCATCAATCCAAGATGGCGGCTTTAATGAGTTTTTGCAATTATGAGTTAATTTTTGGGTATTTTGTGATAATTTTTTGGTGAATTTACTGGATTAATATTCTATTAATCTTCTTATTATAAATTAAAAAAAAAATATTTAATTTTTTTTGTTTATTAACTCACTTTTAAAAAAATTCTGATAAATCTTCTTTTTTCGCTTTGGCCCTCAGAATTAGCTGTTTTAAAAGTACCTTGGGTGAACTTTCGCAGTTAAAAACACCTTTAATTTTCAGGCTAAGATTACTAAACATTAGTACAGTCGAGCCTCGTTAATTCGAACACGATTATAACGAACTACTGCTAAAGCGAACTACATTTGCGATCACCGTCTTTCTGTTGAAAATCACTTAACACACCTAACACTATTGTTTTTCGGATAAAACGAGCTACTGTTGAGACAAATTCACTTTGAATTTGTCCCTTTGAGTTCGTTTTAACGATGTTTGACTGTATAATCGTTTGACAGAATTCTAATAACCTGTATACCCCCCGACCCCCTAAACTCTTTGGCCGAATATAAATATTGTACATTGGGGGTGCTCTAAAGGAATTTGTAGGGAGAGTGGAAGAGAAAGCTTCTGTGTAGAGAAAGTATTGTTTGTCGGTTCGTTGGTGAATAGTCTGTAAATCTTCAAGTACGGTTATTTTTTCCTTAACTTATCACTGCTATTTTATTCACGATGTCTTCTTTCCCAGAAACTCCTTTACAAGTTTTTTTGCCTCCATCTTCGCAAAAAGCAGGGCTACAAATTAATTATGAACTATGTATTTTTTGTCAGATTAAGAAGTGCCCATTAGTTAAACCCATTGGTTATGATAAAGTGTTAGAATGTATCAAGAAGAGAGAAGAATGGAATGACAAAGAGTATATACATTACTTACTGAACGATTAACGAATGTGACCGTAGAAGAATTGAAAAATGAAAACCACATCATGGCTTGCAGGATGCTAAGAGAAGTTCACTCATAAAGCAAGCATAGATAGAAGTAAGAGATTTCACGAAATGGATAAGAATAAACTATATTGTTCTACTTCCATTTATGAAGACAATATTGTAGGCTACACACAACGAGATCCAAAATTGTCATTGGTGACAAAAATAAGTGTGTTTTCTGCCTCGGAAAAGGCGGTGTAAGAAAACCATTGGTGGCGATAAAAACTGATTCTGCAGGTCAGCAATTTAAAAAAGCCATTAAACTTCCAAAAATGAAACTTTTAAAATTAAACTCAGTGACTGTACAGATCCAGGAGACCCTCATGCTAAGAACATTTTACACCGTAAATATTGCTGGGCAAAACATGTATTTAATGTTTTACGAAAAAATTGCGATCCTGATGTAGTAACAAAGTCACAAGACATTATTTCTAATAAAGCAACAGACGTAGCATTCCTGTGTGCATTAAATAATTTTCTTGTTCATGGAAATGTTACTACAATAGCTGACCTTGAAATGAATTATCAGTCAGTTGCAAATAAAAATTTAGGAAAAAATAAAACGCGAAAAGAAATTAAAAATCTCATTCAAGAAGAAGTTGATGACGCTATATTTAGCAATCCAAAAAGTGTAAATGAGTCGCAACGTGTATCTTTAAAGGAAACTGCAGATATTACTCTATCTAATGCAGAAGATTATTTTATAGACATTGGATAAAACATAAGAACTATCTTTGAAGCTACAAACATTTTACGCAAAGCAGTTTTATCTGATCAAAAATGGACATTTACTGGATCTTTTGAACAGAATCAGATAGTTGATGCCGTTCCAATCGAAGTTGATCAGTTTTTTAAATGGTGCTGCAACGGAAAATTCGAAATTAATTTTATTTCTGAGGTGCCGGACAATATCGTGCTGAATAAAACTAAAAGACTGTCACACATATTCATGTATAAAATACCGTCTCCATACTAAGCTTCGAAAGAAACTGTTCATCGACACGCCCAAGATATGCCTTTGCAAGTTGGTGTTGGCCTTAATATGCACTCTGCTACCCGAAGCAAATATATAATTGATTTTGTTACATAAAATTGGTGCTTTGATTGATTATGCTTAAGTTCTACGTTTGGAAACACAGATAGCGATTGAGGTAATAAAGGCGCATGGATGAGAGTGGCGGGATGTACAGTCCTCCTGATTTAAAAAAGGCAAGATTTTTATTTTGTGCTGCAGATAACATTGATTTCCTTGATGACACATCGTATAGGAAGGGTTCTTTGCATGGCATTGTAATGGTACTTTATCAACAGAAAAAAAAAAAAAAAATCTCGGATAGACAAATTCCACTTTCTCTTACATACCTTCCGCATCCCGTTCCCTTTCGACATTACTTCAGTCCCTGACTGAAATAACGTCCTATAAAATTGCAAAGACAAGTAAGCCCAAATGTTCAGCATATGGGGAAGCATTAAAAGATAAGAAAACACAAAGAGAGACATTAAAGGCATTATGACAGCATTAGGACCAGAAAAAACTCAAGGAATATTAGGACTCCATGCTCTATCAGGATGTGATACAACAGGTTTACTTGCTAAGAAGGGAAACCATCTTTTTGAAAAATTTAGAAACATCAGACAAAAATACTCTCGATGCTCTGAGTCAGCTGGGGTCAACCGAAGAATTTAATGCAAATGAGAAAGTTGCTATTGAAGGATTTATTGCTCCTTGTATATGCCGCTGACCAAGATTTCATATATTGGAGAACTTCGTTGGTTTATGTTTTCCAAGCAGTAGGCTCAAAATGAAATTTTGCCTCCTACAAGAGCATCTTTGTCCCCACATATTTTAAGAGCGCTTTATCAGGCATTAGAGTGGCGTCTTGCTGACCAGCAGCACCCGAATTCACCATCACCGTTAGACTTCGGATGGGAAAAGAAAGACAACTTCTATGCTTCAGTTATGTGAACTTCCTTGGGCATCTGAATCAATCTTGAAATTAATTCGATGCAGCTGCGTAAACGGCAAATGCATTGTTTCATGCAAATGCAAATCTTAAAACATTGTATGCACTGAACTGTGTACGTGTGGAGGTGATGAGGACTTATGTGAAAAGCACAGCCAACAAAGCGATATTGATGACACTTTAAGTAAGAAATGTTTGTTTACTTTTAAATCTATATTTTTGAACTAAAATCAGAGTTTAAATAATTTACTCATTACTTAGAGCACAAAAAATGTAAATAATAAAATTGTCATTGCTCCGTCATTAAGTAACAGAAGTTGTAAATTTTTTTCTACATAAAAAAAAATGCTTCTTATAACCCCAAAAACACGTGTATGCAAATAATTTTACAGGTTTTTTGAAACAATAAATTTGATTTTTATCGTACAAGCTTTCCAAAATATTTTTAACTGCTATTGTTTACTAAAAAAGTTCATAAAATCTGTATCGAAAATCAAAAATAACAAAATAAATAATTTATTTTATACAGATAATTTGTTTTTAAATTTGAAATATAGTATTAAAATATTAAATATATAATAAGAGTTGAAAACATTTCATAAAATGCCTTAAAAATGAGTCAAAACCGAAAATTTTCTTCAATATCTAGTGCTGCCGCCATCTTGGATTAATGACGTCACACATGCCCTCTGACACAAATTCAAGCAAAACGCCCGGTGAGGCATAGTTATATAGGCCATAAGGAATGCATTAGAATTGGTCTCACAATTTCCTCACGAAATTTCCCACGGAGGTTCTTTTACCCTAAGTATGCAACTGGACTATGGGTGACTTTCATGTTTTTGGACCTCTAAAACAAGCTATTCCCAGACCGGATATCGCCGATATCACAGTGGACGACCAAGTGTGTGACCGGGTTCAGTCCTGGATCCGATAGCAACCTACTAGCTTCTTCAAAGATGGAATTGACGCCCTAGTGTCGCAATGGGATAAATATGCCAACAGTTTTGGCGATTATTTTTGAGTTAATAAAATCGTTACTTTAGATTAGTGACCAGGTTTCATTTGAATGCCACTTATATTTAGTCCCAAATAATGAAAATTAATGAAGTTAATGACTCTTTTCATTTTAATAATCCTTAATAGATTCTTATGACTTATCTGTTTGAAAAGGCGTGCTGTAGAATCGCTTGAGTGTGGCAAGCGCCTCCCACCTCCTTGGCTCCCATGTACCTTTATTGAACGGATTATTCTACCGTCAATTTAGGCTAATACTAAATTTTCAAAAACAAATACCCGACTGCTATGAAATATGAATTGAGAATGCGATTGATTTATGACTTGCGGTGAAGCGTCGAGCGACGAATAAAGCCAGATAATTGACTTGGGACCATACAAAAAAAACTACTGTGTGTTCCTGTTTATTTGTCATCCTGAAATGCAAGGTCAATGTTTACTTTCATAATCTCTAAACCAGTGGTTCCCAAAATTTTTGAATCCATGCCCCCCCCCCCCTCTAAAGGTTGACTGACGCGTATATCGTCCCTTTCCTTGTGAAAAACCGTAAGTTGGCGCTAGTGGACTTCGATTTTGTTAAAAATGCCAATGCCTAGTTTTAATTTGAAGTAAAATGTACATAACAAAGCAATTTTATCCAATCGCTCTTAAACTAAAAAATAAAAACAATACATAAAAGAATTTTTTAGCAATCACGATTGCTAATTGTTTTTATTTGACCGTCCTTGATGTTGGGGTTCCTTTTTTAGCTTGGACCAGGGGCCTCTGCAGGTGCACCTCCTCTGGTTCTGACCACTGTTCCCCAGAATCCGGTGGTGTGTATGTCCTACACACACGCGCGCTCCCCCTATACACACACGTGGGCGCCTTTTCACACATACACACTGACACACACGCACACGCCTTTACACACATACTCACGCCTACGTTCACACACGCAGTCCTACGAACACACACAAGCCTAGCCTACACATGCAAGCACGCCTACACACACACATGCCTGCACACACACACACAACTATACACACGTAACCGCCCGGGAGGAGAGGCAGGCTTGCGGAACAGCGGCCGTTTCTAGAAACAATAACTCCAATGAGAAGGGTCCTGACTAAACTCGTGATTGCGAAAACATAATTTGAATTCGAAATTCAAAATACAGTAGACCCTCGTTTTACTTTTTTTTTCTTTCGTTTCCTAAACGAACTGATAGTGAAGTTTTTCCCTTCAAATAACTAAGATCATCGGCTTACTTTTCGGAAACAGAATGCATTTTTATGCGATGAATAATGAAACACTTCCTTATGGAAATACGTTGTACATATTTTTTTAGGGAATGGATTTGGATATATTCCGCTTTTAATTGCGAAGTTGATGTCATTGAAATAATTTTCGTGTGTGTGGGGGGGGGGGGAGAGGGGGAGGGGTAGTAGACGCCGTGGTATCTTTTTTGAAGGTCCATTGTTGACTCTTACTATTTAGGAGTAAAACCTTGACATTGACTTGCGTCGGAGTACTGAAATTTTGATAGTTTTCCTATTTAGTTATTATAAACCTGGCCAACGTTTGTTGAACGTATCTATAAATGTCTACTATTGTTACATAACATGCTTCGTTGTAACACATTTTTTGGTTCTGTGTCTGCTGGAAGTAAAAAATAGAAATTTCGTCAATTTGATAGTTGCAACGGTATCCAACAAGTGGTAGTGCGTCCATTTCCAGATCCTATGTAATGTTTGATTTATCTTCCTTTCAAGGCGTTGTAACACCTCTTTATGCATTTTCCTCGATTCTTAATAATTTTTGCTGACTACATTTGAAATGAATGTTTCGGTCCGCTGTCCAAATTTGTTCCCCAGGCAACATCGTTCCATTTCTGGACTGCACTGTTAAAAAAATTTCCTGAAAATAACGGAGAAAGTACCGGCAGCAAAGTTGCCGTAAATATTACGTTTACGTTCAATGACTTTCCGTGATTTAACAGAAGTTCCATTTCTTATTTCTCCGTAGTTGTAGTTTTCCGTTTATAAATTTCTCGTGACTGAACGAAAATTCCATTTCTTATTTTTCCGTTCATTTACGATCTTTCTGTGTTTTAACAGAATCTACGTTCCTTATTTTTTCATTGCGATATTTTTTCCATTTCTCACTTTCCCGTATTTAAGTAAAAAGATTTTATTTTCAAAAAATATTTAAAAAGTTATGTCAAGTATTGACTTTTCGTTTCATTAAAAATTTAGTTCTTTAAAATGATATATAATACAGATATAGTTAACTGTTCTAAAATTATTACTTTTTTTTATTTGCATTTGTTACTCAAAGATTTTTTAAATTAACATCTGGAGAGAGAACTTACCTAACATACCAAACATCCGTTTGCTGACCAAAACTTTTTATATCAACTTCGGATGAGTCAAATTAATCAAATACAGTGAAACCTGTGTAAGTTGACCACTTGCGGTGCAGTACTTTGGTGGTCAACTTAGACAGGTGGTCAACTTATAAAGGGGGTAATGATTTTTTTTTTTTTGTAATTCTTGCATCATGACATCTTTTGTAATTCTTGCAAATTGACACCTACTCTTTCTGTTTAACTCACTTTCATTGTTTAGCATTACTTTGAAACAATAATTTAAGATGTTATTCAAATATTTTTAGAGATTATTTTCCCAGAATGACATACAATGTGTCGTGCAAATTTAAAATTTCAGTAAATTGATTTAAAAAAAAAAGCCTTATTGTTTATGAAAAGTTACTCATTTTATATTAATAGTTCCTAAAAATTTATAGCTAATCAAAAATTAAAAATTTTTCGCTTAACAACAGAAGAAAAACAAGTTTGGAGAATAAAAGGGTTCTTAGTAGTTTTCCCATGTGGTTAAACCCAAAAGCAGGTTTAGTTATGCTGCTGTTTCATTTAGTTGGTAAAATGCTGGTCTGGCATCAGAAATATTCTTGGAAAGCTTTAAAAAAAAAAAAAAAAATAATAATAAAATAATTGCTAAATAAAATTTTGAAAAATAAACCAAGTGGTCAACTTACAAAGGGTTTTTTACAATACTCCAATCCAAACTTGGTGTTCATTAGTGGTCAAGATAGACAGGTGGTCAAGATAGAGAGGTGGTCAAGTTACAGAGGTTTTCCTTCATTATATAAGATAGGACTAATTCCGTTCATGACAAAAGCGGTCAACATAGACAGGTGGTCAACTTACAAAGGTGGTCAACTTTACAGGTTTTACTGTAGTACTAGCAGAAAAATTGATGGATTTGAATAGGACACCAATTATCCCTGCTGATACTGTTCGATATTCCCTTCGTCGTACATTGTCTAGGGTGGCATGGAAAAACGTACATGAAAAATATGATATTTCTATTTGCAGAATATGTCAAATAAAATGCTATTAAAAACAGATTGACGTTATCATATAATAATATACCTGATAGAGAGTACCGCATATCTATTGTATTTAAAAACAGAATCATTGACATGCACGTGAAGAATTTTTGGTTCAAATGCTACATCCCCCCTCCCCCCCCCAATGATATCCAAATTTTTCACTCATTGGAATCGCAACATAGATTTTTAGTACATAATCATTATTACTTAAGCATATATCAATATCAATCAGTTCGTTTTACCCGAACTGTTTTTCCAAGAAACTTGCAATAATCTCAAATAAGTTGTTGGATAAGATCTTAATAAATTAAATTAAGTACTTATTGTTGCCAAAACTTTCATTGTATATATCAAAGATCAACAATACACCTTTATTTAGAGATTTAAAATAGTTACTTTCAATATTCCAAACTGTGAAGCAAATCCCCCCCCCCCAAAAAAAAAAAAAAAAACTGAGTGATTTTTCCCATCTTGCTCGCACACCACGATAATCTCCGGTATAGATACGAAATGGCATTTAGTGTATTAACTTTCAAGAATGCGTAAGAGCAATAAAAAATAACTCTATAATAGTTGTATAAATTCTAAATAAACTATCATCGGAATTCTATCAAATGCATATTAACAAGAAAAATACATTTGTATATTAACATGTACAAAGATATTCAACAACACTTACATATGACCTGCGGTGCTAAATGCATCTGGATACAGCTAATCCAATAGGCTTTATTTTAAATTGATAACACGAGATCCTTAAACTATTCTCACTGCTAGAGCACACAATATGACTAACGAATAGAATTGTTCAAAGTATTGAGCAAAATATTAAAACTACAAAAATATTCTAATACTGACTCAGTAAAACCCACATCAAATCACCAGGGCGAGCAAAACACATCTGCCAGTCTAAAAATGGCGCGAACATTTTTCCAAACCTACAAAGCTCAAAGGCGTATAAACAATTTCGACATACGAGTATATTACTCTACAGACATGAAATAGCAAGCTATCTATTTTGTCTACAGCATCCGAGTTGTTATTCTAAATATGCTTTTAATTAGCAAAATGTAACAGTGCGATTAATAAGCACTATCAATAAGTGATGTTTATCATGACTTGAAGACTAATCGGAGCCAAGTACAGCACAGCGGCAACCCTAGAAATGGAAAAATTCCGTTTTCGTCGGGATGTTTACGTTTTTGTAAGGAAAAAATACATTTTGAAGCATTACGGAAATATTCTGTTAAAATCAGTCAGAAAACTACCTGAATTTTCAGTTTTTTTTAACAGTGTGGTTGCTTGCTAAGGTTTCGTTCCACTCACTCGCCGACAAAGGGCGGGTTGAGTATCCATCTCGTTACATGATAACCATTGAAACGTTAAAATAAGTGTTATATGAGCAAAAATGAAAAACCTGCCGATGGACGTAGTTGGGTGTCGCAATTCTAAAAACAGAGATTTTTTTTTCTTCCGCTGTAACCATCGAATTTTGATGAATATTAGAGCCATGAGTGTACAGGCCCGGCAAGAGGCCATATCTGCCTATTCGAGAACTAGGGGCCCGGGGCTTAGGGAGGAGGAGGGGGGGGGGGAGATGGCGACACCGACCTAAAAAAAAGAAAGAAAAAAAATGATAAAAGATAATGATACGGAGGGTGAAAGTGTCCCGATCGTACATGCAACCCTTTGTATACATATGAATAATAAATTCGCCCCACACACCATCACCAAAAAACAACGATCATAAGAAAATATGAGAGCGTGTTGAATTGAAAATTGCGAATAGTATTACTGACAGGTCAGGAGTGTTTACACTATTGGCGGGTCTCTATGTATTTTTGTTCATCTTCCTGTTTACTACTCTAAAATAAACTGCAATACTTTTTAAAATGAACTTGTCATAACTTTGATCGTTAATAAAAGAAAGCAAGCTGGAAAATTCATCAAATGATTGTCTTCAGACGTTAGATATACATATAAGCATTGTAAAAAGACATTTCATTTAAAAGCTTAGTTTTTTATCTTACATGATAAATGAAGATTTATTATTGATGAAATACCACCTGTTCATCAAACACTCTTATTTTAATATTGATTAGCGCTCCTAAAGTACATTGCAACGGGCAACTAGTCTTGGAGTTTTTGCGCTGGAGAACAAACTTGCAAGAAACTTGAAATTCCGTTATGTTATAAATCATTTCGCAAATCAAAAAGCAAAGAAGGTCGGCTGAAATAAATCCAATATACATACAATGAATTTTCATACATTGCATAGTTTCAATGTATGAAAATTCAGTTTTGATGTGTGAATTTTTGTGTTGTATTTTTTTCTCTACGGCCTTGTGAGGAATGCAACATTCAAATATTACTCTATTTCGCTCATTGTAAGGAAATCGATGTTTTTTAGGAGGGGGGGAGGTCCATTTAATTAAAAAAAGTTAATCCATAAGCTTGATTTCATGAGACCTGTTTTTCTTTTTTGAAACTTTGTCGAACTTTTGTCGATACGAAGTTAATTGCACTTTTCTATTCCTTCTTTAAAAATCAAATGAAATGACTGAAATGAAATGTTTACTATTTTATTAGTAGGTGACTGCAAATGGATGTATTTTATTGAGAAGCACCGATTTTTTTTTTTTAAATTTGGGGTTTCAAAACCGGCCATCCTATTTTCTGACATATTTACAAAATTGCGTTAATTTGTACTGCATTGTTTTGTATGTTCTTCAGAAGTTCAACGCGCATGCATGAGTACACTCATCTATTCTTTTGAGTTATTGAAAAACATCAATGATTTAATGGACGTAATAAGAAATAAGTGCGAGGTCCATATTAGAATCAACAACAACCGAACCTTATTTTAACAACAACCAAACAGTATGATAGCTGCTTTAAGAAGCTACAACGGCAAGAAAGTAGTTCCAGAGCTCACGCCAACCGACTAGAAATTGTTCAGTCATCGACCACTGCTGTTTTATTAGGATGCTTTCAAATTGGATTGTCCTCTGATCTTTCATCCCTCGCTAAATGATAAGACTTAGTAAAGAGGATCTACGGGTTTTGCACTGTTGCCTTTTTGATGGTGTTGCGATGCCTCTTTGGCGCCAGGCTGGATAAAAACTGTGCTATCCTTTATTGCAATTTTTTCAGCCCAAAACTCATCTGCAAACAATAGCCCCGCATTGTTAAAGGAAAAATCGTAGATTTATGGGCATTTTTTTTCTTTGGGGAGATGTTTGCTTACCGAAGAAGTCTAGCAGATGAGCCGTCGTAAAGTATTTCTTAACTTAATTCTTTTTGCTTTAACGATGCGGCACTGATAATAAATTTTTATGAAGACTGACGATAGTAGCTTAACGCCATCGTAAGAAAGTTTTAAAAGTGTTGTGTTTATTTTATATAAATTTCTCTCTGAGCAACGAGTGTGTGACCATAAATAAGTTAAAAACAACTAAATTTGTTCATATTTAAACGAATGTTTTCTTTTTTTTTTTACAGTATTTTACCTAACTTTGTTCTTCGACCCTTTGCCGATTTTTTTGTTTTTCGTGGACCTAGCGCTAGTTCCAAAATTTGTTAGGCAATTTAATATTTGCACACGAGCGTTCCAAAAGAGTGAACCAGATGATACAGGTTCGCCCAAGCGTTCTAAAATAAGACGAATGTGGAAAAATTCTTCGGGGCAAACTAAAAATGTATCCAACGGTGTGAACGTTTACAAAATGTTTTAGAATGCTCATTGAATTTTTTAGCAATCGATAACTTAACACGTTTTTGACAACAGGCTAAGAGAATCAGTTTGCTAGGATTTACTCCGCAGTGAAAAATTAATAGAAAAGAGAAACAAGATTTTTTTGTAGTAAGTTACCGCCTGTTTGGCTCTCTTGGCTCCCTTAAGAGGATTTTCGCCACCAGCTCATGTGATTCCTATTCCGGTCTGATGAGTGCTGTATATTAAGATTTTTTTTTTCACAGTTTTCTTAACGGCACAAAATGTAAATTTAGAAAGATTACTACAGAAAATAAGTATGCCAAAAAAAAAAAAAAAAGTTAAAAATAATGTTTAAAGACACACGCGAGTTTGATACTTTGATAATACATTTTTAAGTAATCGAGCTAGCGCGATGAAACTTTTTTCGTGTTTGATACAGTCGGATTAACGCTTTTAAAAAAGCAATTAAAAAATTCTATTAGTTAGGTCGAGTTTTAGGTAAGCTTAACCTAAAATATGCTCGTCGCTATTACAGGTATTGTGGACGATATAGCAAGTGATGGCACCAATGGATATTAATAGTAACGTCGCTACAGGAGGAAAGTCAGCCCCGGCTGACCACCTTCAGGGGGGTGACACTCAAACTGTATTAAGCGTTTCTGAAAAATGAATATTTTGTTTTTTAAATTTCTTCTGGTATTTATAAGTTTGTATAATCTATCAAACTCAGTAGCACCCCTGATGGGGGGAGGGGGGAACAAAATAAAACATTTACAGAAAATTGCCCGATTAAGTTGAGTGACTAGTAAATTTTTATACCCCCCCCCCAAACACGCATTTTTGTGTGTTGCCACACCTTGAAAACGGGCATCCCTTTCTGCTTGATAGTTGATAACATCCAATTCTACAGAGCTCGAAACATATTTGGCATTTTATATAAAAGTAATTCGGTATTGACTCTTTTTTTCGACATCAAAATTGTTCCAATGTTTATGAATGTTAAAATATCGTTTGTTGAAGCATGTTTTAATTTATATTGTTCTTAGCGTTAGATTGTTTCGCTCATAGACGACAATAGTGACGCATTGAAAACATGAAATGTTTATTGATTTAACGTCTAAATGTAAACATTGGTCCTCATACTGGGGTATAAACGAAATAATCAATAGTGACACATACATTTCTAATTTCGACTTCAAAAACCAACCACTCAACATAACATAATAAATATTTTGCTTGAAAATAAATAAGGTGAGGTAGTATTGCTTAAATTGAAAATCTTTCTTTCCTAAAATAATGCCCCCCCCCCTCCCCCTTTTTTTGGCGGAGGTGATTTAAGTGAAAATCTGTTAATTAGCCGAGTGAAACTTCAATCGTTTCAGCGATGGTTATTTGGAGAAGTGTTTTGTGTCGAACTTATGACGGGTACTTATTTGTTAGGCTCTAGAAAAGGAAAAGAAAATAAGTTATATATATATGTGTAAAAAAGTAAAGATTTTACATTAGCGAACAGGGTTTGTTAATTCTGCTCTTTTCCTTTAGCATGACGTGTCTTTTCGCTCTTCTTGTGTATAGTAGAAAATAGATATCGATGCTCCTATTTTAATATATATATATATACTAGCAAAAATACCCGGCGTTGCCTGGGTCAGAAATAAATGTAAGAAACAATCGCTACTTCATTTCGTTTTCTGTTTTAACTGAAAGAACTCAAAACATATCACTTTGACGTGATTAAAAATCGAGCTTCTTCCTTACCCATTAAAGTAAAATAGCAATAAGTATCAAGAACGAACGAATATTCATTTAGAAACGAAAGCACGAATTTAAGCATATAAAAATTCGAAGAATTTCCAAAATATGAACTAACAAAAACAAAGATCACTGAAAAAACCGTGCGCTTTATTTAATTAAATAGTACACACTCAAAAGAAAAAAAAAGCTCTCTACTATGTTTCTTTAAGGATGCAAAAAGTAGAGTTTCCAAATGTTTAAACGACTTTAAACTCATGTCTATTCCGATGAAATCTTAATTCAAACATTTCATTATGATTAATTTTATTATTGCTGTTGTCAGGCAACGAATTTTTGTAACAATGGGTTTTATATTCGCAACTTCAAAGCTCGAATACGCTATCTTGCGGTGATTACCAATACTAAAGAAAAAGGTAAAACATTCCATTAGACGAGTTTTCTTTGGGGTAAATTTCCAGCTACAAGCAATTTGTGGTGTAATGTAATTTCAGAAGAATAAAAAAGAAAGATTTGCACAAATACGATGAAAAAGTACTGTCATTCACTAAACGTCAACAGGGGTGCCCCCCCCCCAAGTTCAATGGCGCAAATCCCCCCCCCCCAAATTTTCTCTCTTTCAAATCGGGTTAAACATAACAGTTTTTAGAGTGTTTAATTTCCAGTCAAATTCATGGGGTGGGGGGATGGTTAGCGCTAACAAATACTATTTGAACTGAAATATTGTTGGATAGTTGACCCGCCTTGCCTTCCCAAATTTTACAACGTGGACCTTGAGTAAACAAGTTTTGGCTACCCCTGAATTTTGCTACACCTTATTTATTTATTTATTTTTTCAAGCGTGTGAATATTTACAGGGAGAGTGGATTCAACTTTTTGGCTTAGGATGGAGTCATTACTAGATGTGTACAATGTGAATCATGAAGCGGAAATTTATTGTCACTTAGATAGCTGGTTCGGGGGTTTCTCCCCCGGAAAATTTTTGATATTTTAGTTTTAAAACCAGTTTTAGACGATCTCTGGTTATGTTAGGGGGATAAAAGGTTTGGTGACTCCTTCCCGGTAATATTTTAATATTGAAACTTTAAAAGAGCAATTGTAGATAGTTTAACGTTGTGTTAAGCAGGGCTCTCTTTTGCTTTCAAAATTGTAGTTCTAAAAGCGCAGTTTTAGACTATCTCTGGTAATGTTAAAGAAGAGATCCTAGGGCTCGCACCAGGAAAATTTTCAAAATTTAAGTCTTAAAAACGCTATTTATGGTTGGGGGAAAAGCAATTTTCTGAATTTGAAGTTCTAAAATCGCAATTGTTGCTGACCTTTGTGACGTTAAGAAAAAGAGTTTTCTGAAGCTCTCCTAGAATTTTCTCGAAATTGAAGCCCTGAAAACCAAATTTAAGACGATTTTTTAATAATGTTGACGAGAGTGGGGGGGGGGGGGGGCTAAACTTAAGTTTTTGAACTTGTAGCTTTAAAAACGCAGTTTTGATAGATCTTGATATTGTTAGTGGAAGGTGAATTTCGGTGCCTTTACCCCGGCAATTTTTTGAAATTGATACTCCAAAAACGCAATTCTAGGCTTGTCTTTGATCGTGTTACGGAAAGAGGGGGGAATCAGGGGCACTCTTCAATAAATTTTTCAAAATTGCAATACAGTAAAACCTGTAAAGTTGACCACCTTTGTAAGTTGACCACCTGTCTATGTTGACCGCTTTTGTCAGGAACGGAATTAGTCCTATCTTATATAATGAAGGAAAACCTCTGTAACTTGACCACCTCTCTATCTTGACCACCTGTCTATCTTGACCACTAATGAACACCAAGTTTGGATTGGAGTATTGTAAAAAACCCTTTGTAAGTTGACCACTTGGTTTATTTTTTAAAATTTTATTTAGCAAATTATTTCATTACTAGCAAAAATACCCGGCGTTGCCTGGGTCAGTAATAATTATTAGAAAAAATCGTTACTTGCTTTTGTTTTCTGTTTTAAGTAAACGAATTTAAAACACATCTTTTTGACGTGATTAAAAATCGAGTTTCTTCCTTACCCATAAAACTAAAATAGCAATAAGTATAAAAACAAAGTAGTATTGATTTAGAAACGAAAGCACTATATTTAAGCATATACAAATTTAAAAAACATGAAATTAATCTTCTCATGTTTAAAAAGATTAATCTGTTGATACTTTTTTTTTTTAACATGGAGTCTAAAACCTTCTCTGTATGGCTAATGAAGTACGAAGTGATTAAAAAAAAGTAGCTGCGCTCGTAATCCCCTTATACTTGCTTTAGTTATTTCGGGAAATTTCAATCATTGTGGCTCTTGGTGCGATTTTACCGAATTTGCGAAAGTCGTTTCGAGGTACCTTCGATGATGCTCCCCCATTCTTTCCTTACTTTGTAAAACGATATGATATTAATTTTCGTTACAGAGATATCGTCGCCAGATGTTGAGATATTTTTGGTCACCATAAAATGGCGCTAAACAGTTTCATCCCAAATATTACCAAAATAAGTAATAAAATTTGGTGATTGTTTGAAATTGTGCAAAAAGGAAAATTAATGAAAGTTTTTGTGCTGTTTATGGATTTGCCTAATTTAGTTGCTGGATTATTTAACACAGTAAAAAAGGCTTTTGAAAATTCTTTGATTGGCGATATTTTGTTTACATGGTGAAAGCTGAGAAACATTATGACGTAATCTTCGGCTTCAAAAACAGCAACGTTGAAAAAACTGCCAAATGCATCAGCTACGGAAATCTTTCTGCAAAAATTTTGGCGATCTGCTGGTTGTTTGGATAATGAGTAAGTGTTCAATTAGCATAAATAATAATAAAAACCATTAATTACTTTAAAGTTCCGTTTAAATGGAAAATCATCAGCCAAATCATGTATTATTTGCCAATCTTGTGCAAAAATCTTACTTCAAGATTTGACTTGAGAAAAGCCTTGAACAATCACGAAAAGCAAAGAAAGTCAACAATACAACAATTGTCGCTATCGACAGGGAGTTGAGATGATACACTAAATACTGTATTGAGTTGAGGAAAGCCTTCGAACATGGATCTAAAAAGCTCATAACTCGTTTTTTATTCTACTTAGAAATTTCGAACAGGTGCCATCTTCAGCAGAAAAATCAGAGCTTTCGATGGACATATAATATAAATATGTGCAAGTATTTTTTCATCCCAATATTAGAGAATTTATACAAAAATTGTGTTTTATTGCCCCCCTAAGGGGGTTTTGCCCCCCATAACGGGACGAAAACTACCCTATGTGTTATTCTGATGCATAAGCTATATTATTGTAAAGTTTCATCAAAATCCGTTCAGTAGTTTTTGCGTGAAAGAGTAACAAACATCCATACATCCATCCATACATCCATACATACAGACAAACTTTCGCATATATAATATTAGTAAGATTATTATTTTTTTTTTTAAAGCTTTCCAAGAATATCTCTGATGCCAGACCAGCATTTTACCAACTAAGTGAAACAGCAGCATAACTAAACCTCCTTTTGAGTTTAATCACATGGGAAAATTACTAAGAACCCTTTTATTCCCCAAACTTGTTTTTCTTCTGTTGTTAAGCGAAAAATTTTTAATTTTTGATTAGCTATAAATTTTTAGGAACTATTAATATAAAATGAGTAACTTTTCATAAACAATAAGGCTTTCTTTTTTGATCAATTTACTGAAATTTTAAATTTGCATGACAAATTATATGTCATTCTGGGAAAATAATCTCTAAAAATATTTGAATAACATCTTAAATTATTGTTTCAAAGTAATGCTAAACAATGAAAGTGAATTGAACAGAAAGAGTAGGTGTCAATTGCAAGATTTATAAAAGGTGTCATGGTGCAAGAATTCCAAAAAAAAATCTTTACCCCCTTTATAAGTTGACCACCTGTCTAAGTTGACCACCAAAGTACTGCACCGCAAGTGGTCAACTTACACAGGTTTCACTGTACTAGAAACACAGTTTTAGATGACTCTCATC
Organism: Uloborus diversus; assembly: GCF_026930045.1. Classification (NCBI taxonomy): domain Eukaryota; kingdom Metazoa; phylum Arthropoda; class Arachnida; order Araneae; family Uloboridae; genus Uloborus; species Uloborus diversus. Next base: position 138,880,643 of record NC_072731.1, read on the forward strand.
ACTGTCACACGTATTCATCATGAAGAATTGTGCTACTTCCAGAAAATTTATAAAAAAATTGCAAAGAAGTCAAATCGTCTGATCCAGCTTTGAAACGACACCAACTCCATGCCGTCTGTGATGTGTTCCCTTCATTGAAAAAGAGACACGGTCATTAAATTTTGGAAAGAGTACCAGGGCCGTCGTTAGGTCAAAAAACTGGGTGGGGGGGGGGGGGCGAGGGGTCGCTTTGGCGGCCCCTTAATTGTTTCATGAAAGAAGAGAAAAGATTTGGCTTCTGGTTTAGCAGGAATAGTCATATTACTAGACCTTAGCACTAGTAATATAAATTTAATCGTAAGAAAGATAATATTCAATTAGAATTAGGGGTGTCGGAGGGCTACCTTCTTACATCATTTCGAAATTGAGGACATACAAACACAGTTTTAGACTATATTTTAAGTTTGGGAGGAAAGGGAGATGAGGTCCAGGATAGCATCTCCCGATATTTTTTCCAAATTTAAGTTTCCAACACAATCGTAAGTTATATTTAATTATGTTCAGAAGAGAGGGTCCGGGGGCTCTCCCCGGGAATTTTCAAGATTGTTATTTGAAAAACACAGTATTAGACGATCTATGATGATATTAAGGAGAAGAGAGATGTGGGCCCACACCCCGAAATTTGAGATTTTGAAGCTTCAAAAACGCGATTGTACACTTTTTTTTTTTTTTGTTAAAAATTAGTGCACCGCCCGTCTTTTGAAATTGAAGCTCCGAAAATGTAATTTAATCCAACCTTCGATGAAAAGGGGAAAGGGAGTTTTGAGGGGGCTCGCGACCAGAAATGTTTCGTAATTGAAGCACTAAAAGCAAGATTCAAGACATTTTTCGATGATGTTGGCGAGATAGAGATTCGATCCATAGAAACCGCAGTTTTAGAAGATTTTTGGTAATGTTAATGGGTGGAGAGACTCGGAGTCCTCCCATGGCAAATTTAAAAAAAAAAAATTGAAATTCAGTTAACATAATCGTAGACAATTTTAAATACTGATAGAGGTGTAGAAGGTTTTGGAGATCTTCCTCAAAACATTTTCGAAATTGAAGCCTTAACAATGAAATTTTTGAGGATCTTCGGTAACATTTGGAGAACGACAGTTTCGAGACAACTCAGGGAGTTTTTTTTAAATTCAAGTAGAAAAGACGAAATTTATTCGGCCTTCAATGATGATGAATGGTTAATTGTGAGGGCATTTCTCGGAGGTTACGTTGGGAGCACTCTCGCGGTTTTTCGAAATTGCAGTCTTAAATACTCACACTGTAAAAAAAATCAGGAAACGTTTCTGAGTATATCGTGCAGCTGTGGTTCATGAAAGTTTCAAAAACGTTTCTGAGTATTTCGGAATCCTCTTTCTGTAATGTCCAGAAACGTGTCTGAGTATTTCGGAATCTTCTTTCTGTAATTTTCAGAAACGTTTCTGAGTATTTCGGAATCCTCTTTCTGTAATGTCCAGAAACGTGTCTGAGTATTTCGGAATCCTCTTTCTGTAATTTTCAGAAACGTTTCTGAGTATTTCGGAATCCTCTCTCCGTAATTTCCAGAAATGTTTGAGTATTCTGTGCAGCTGTGGTTCATGAAAGTTTCGAAAACGTTTCCGAGTATTTCGGAATTCTCCAAACAATTTTCAAAAACGTTTCCGAGAATTTTGGAATCCTTTTTCCGTGATTTTTTCTAAAATATATTTCTTTATTATAGTATTGCATACCATATCAGTTTCAATTCTTTCATATCTAAGAGCAAGCAATTTTAGAATCATTCGTGGATTTTTTTTTTTTTTTTTTTGAATTTCTAATGACAAATAGCATGGTTAACAGCATAACATATGCACAGTTATAAATTTTTGAAAAATTATGAAATAATCTAGTAGTTTCATTCCTAATCACAAAATCGTCGGGGAATTGGAGGAGGGGGGGGGGGGGGTACCTTCTGAAAAGTGGGGATTGTTTGTTAAACAATCTTAAACTTCAGTTTTTTTCTCAATATTTTCAAGCAAAACTATCAACATATTGTATTTTAAATGCAGAACTTAAAAACATATCTTGCATCAAACTTGATAGCTTTTATCTTCGGATAAAATTTGACAGGACTTACCTATCCTTCGCGTTCCGGAATTCGTTCACCTCAAGTCAATTTCTCTGACGAACAAAGTGTACCGAAAAGTACCAACAGAGAAATTGATGAATTTAAATATGACACAAAGTCCCCCTGATGGAACTATTCGGGTTGATTCTTCTGTTCTTGCCCTTTTCCAGCTCATCACAAATATAAATACGTATTCAAAATAGGTTACTGATTTTATTTTTACAGTGTGCGCAAAATGCAATATATATTTTATTTATTAAAACATTGAACTCTATTACATGATTATTCCATTTCATATATACGAGAATCCCCCCCCCCCCACCATAAGAGTGATGGTGCACCCATAAAATGCTATGAAGCGCCCACCCCCACTTGAAAAAGCAACCCCCTGAAAATGTCAATGGCACAGTCTGCGTGGTGAACGCCCCTCGTCTTCTCCCCATATGTACATTGTATGTTAACAACATAGTTTTTTAAAAATGATCACTTTTAAAACAATGACATGAAATAGTATTACTTTTTGTTTTGGTATGTAAATGCAGCTGTTCCATTTTTGCCACTGACTCATTCCTCCTGACTGTCCTACATTAAACTAGTATGCATGCAGTAGGTACTGTCCTGAGGAAGACAAATTATAGGGACTTGTTTCTTAATTTAGCCGAGGTAATAAACCCCTACTTTTAATTTTAGGTTTAAGCTCTTGTTTATTGCATATAGTTTAGCATATGGTGCGTTTGGCCTAATGTAATGCATATATTAGAGCTTAAACACTCTCTATTTAGTAAGTAGTTTAATATCTTTTGGTCTTTTGACCATATTTATCGAGTCTTCCACGGCTGATGAGCTCCGAATTCAACCTTTCAACTTTATTCTAATAATTGCTACTTTTAATTTTCTTTTTCTCATTGCTATTCATTGCTTGTGTATTTCATATATATACAAAAATATATTATTGAGAAATAATTCTTGTTTGTTATATTTGCAGCTTCTTTCCCTTAAGGGCAGGTACATTGCAACTAAAATAAATCGTACTAATGAAGCTCTGCTGAGATAAATAATATTTCATGTATAATATAAATTGTAAATCAAAGTATCATATACATTATTAATCAAAGTATCATATACATTATTAATCAAAGTATCATATACATTATAAATCAAAGTATCATATACATTGTAAATCAAAGTATCATATACATTATAAATCAAAGTATCATATACATTGTAAATCAAAGTATCATATAAATTATAAGTCAAATACTTTAATATGGTGTAAAAGTACAAAATTATTTTATTAAGTCTTTTTTTTTTTTGCTGTTGGTAAAATTGAGGCTCGTAAAACGAAAAATATGAAGACACTTTTAAATACATATATGTATCTATTTGTTAAAGAAATTAATACACATTTAACTAATTTAAAGCATTTCGCTAATGCAAATATTTATAGAGATATCGTCATTTAGATAATACTGAAGCACTATGTTCCTAATTACAAGAGATAGTTTTTTTTTTACTTCATACAATCTAGCTACACTGTTTACAAGAGAATGAAAACATGCAACCTTAAAGATGAACTATCAAACCTGACAATTTGCATATTATAACATTTAATTCATAATGCTAGATACATAAATGTTCAGCCAAATATTAACTGAGATTGACACATAAAAACAAAGTACACAATAACACTTATTTAAAGTTTTTTTATAATCTTCAATTCATAAATTTTACAGAATAAAACTAGACACACTTGCACTTTAAATATGTGTTCTATGTAATGTAAAATATTTTCAAATTGCAATAGTTCACAACGAAAAAATGATACTGAGGAAAATAGTTTTTTTTAACGAGATTTATATGAACTAAATCTCTTTAAAGTAATAGAGTTGCAAAGCGACTTACATATTCGTCAGTGGTGGTCTTTTGCAGGCTTTGGTCACCAAAAAGGTGATTTTTATGACAGAATAAAATTCTGCCAACAAAAGTTACCCATTTGGTAGAAAGAAGAAAAGTATCCAAGAAAAAAGTAAATTATACCTACACAAGTTATGCGACGCAACGAATTTACATGGCGTCCTCTCGGCAGTTATTTGATTTTTAATTTCAATTTGTATTCCTTCCGCGAGCATGCGTCGAGAAGTTGCACTTCGTACTTAAAAATAAGTGATATAGCTTCAAATTCAATCTCATGACGATACATAAGCAAGAAAATATAAGACTTGAAAATTATCTTCAGTGAATTCATGCGAGGAACAAAACTTCTCCTAATCCCCTTGATGAGTGTTACTTCGCATACATGAGTCAGCACTTGTTTTCATTGCGTGCTTTCGAAAGTTTCAGTTTGGATTTGGTGCAGGACTATAAAATTGCCGCGTGAGCTGCGCATGCGTCGACTCTTACTTTCTTGCTAAACGGGAAAGGTTTTTGATAAGAGCAGAAAACTGCTGAGGGCGTACGAATCTGTGTATTACGGAAAGCTTTTTTGTATATTCAAAGAGTTTTCTGAGGTTTTTTACAGTGCAGGTGTAGGCCATCTTTGATGACCTTAGGGTAAAAGATGGGGTTTGAGAACGTTTTCCCGGGATTTTTTTAGAACCTAAGTTTTAAAAACTCACTTACAGGCCAGCTTTGGGGACGTAAAAAGAAGGGTTTGGAGTTCCCCACCCTTCCTTTCAGTTTGGCTACGTCCCTTCCTATCTTCATTGTAAATTTTAATTGTTGATAAACATATTGTGTAATACTTTCTTCCATTTTTCCTTTGCCAAAACACGATTATTTGCTTGAATTTTCCATAATTAATAAAGTATTCAATTTCCCTCTTAATATTTTTGTTTTCTTGCAATACAAGCGTTTGCAGCCTTACAAAAAGGACTTCTATCATTTTGAACATATGTGGTAATTTTCTGCGTTACCTTAGGTCTCTATTCCACTTCATTTTATTTTAAATATGCCTCCTGCATCTCTTGATAAGGCTTTGTTTACTTACGATTTGTGCATTCAAACATTTAGAACTTTTGTTGTGAGCATTCATTACAATACTTTGAATCTTTCTTTGCATTTAACTGTTTCCCTCACTGTCTCTTTATTTCAAATTTTATTTCGGCGACCCATACATTTTTCTCCACTTAGCAATGATTTTCAGAACAACATTTTCCATCAAAAAAAAAAAAAAAAGAGGAATGTTTCGGCGTCCCTATCCTATGGGCTGACCTAATGAAGCTGTCCTATTTATTTATGTATATTTTTTTAACTGTAGAACCATGAAGCATGGTTTTGTAAAACCAGGGTCGTCGAGAGACAAGGCATGCACCATGTTAATTTGGTCGCCGGTCCTCCCTCCCATTATGCTAATTTTACTCTGTGCACAATACTTTAATTTGAGCCGAGCTCATAGTTTCCGACTACAGACATACCCACTCGGCGGCCTTGTGAAGAATGTACTGTTCTGAATATTTTTTTTTTTTTTTTTTTGCGTTAATAAAAATGTTTGAGCGTAGATTCCCGCGGCCCATAACTTAGATACTTTTAATAAAAGAGAATCATGGATGTACGAAAATTGTATTTTAAAATTACATTTTCTACTCAAATTTCACAGAAAAAATACTTCCTGTCACTATTATTTCAACTGTACATTTCCAATTACTATTTTAATTTTTTAAAACAACAAAGAGTTTCCCTTTTTCTTTGCTAGTGCATCGCTAAAATGATATTTGTGACCCCGTTTCTGAAAAACTGATGGCGGGGGGGGGGGGGGGGGGCGTACGGCGACGGCCCTCAAGAGTACGTGAAAAAAGTATTGTTAATGCATCTATTTCTTGTTGGATGAGTTTAAATATGTTTTCTTTCCAAAATTAAAAAAATTCATGTTCTAAGGAAAAAATTCCTTTTGGAAAAAAATCCCCCCCAAAAATTTTGATGGCGCAACTTGCGCCATAATCCCCCCTGTGGGCACCCCTGAACGTCAAAGCAAGTTATAAGTTATGGCATTTGTTTGTTTCACCTTTTTTCATCCGCGTTAGACAGTGGCTGCTGCGCCCCCTATAATTAATTTGAGTTGCGAATTTAATTATTTAATGGGGAAACGATATGAAATTTACCATTTTTCCACCATAACTTTTTACAACTAAGTTTTTAAGGAACAAATTACAGCCTAAGTTGCTCCTTCATAATGTAGCTATCTATGGTGAAAAAATGGTTAAAATCCCTCCAGGAGTTTTGAAGTTTACCCCGGACATCCGGACAGAGATTAGCCCTTTATGTATAAAGATGAGGATGCAATTCCTAAGAAAGCAATGTCGTGCTTGCTCCAGAGAGGCCTTGATTCAAAATTTACATTATGATTACTTTTAATATTGCTGTTGTTAGGCAACGAATTTTCGTAACAATGGGTTTAATCTTTAATCATTTGATGTGGAAATTACATGACATTTACTGTTTTCGATCACGACGTTTTTAAACTAAGTTTTTTAGCAATAAATTATAGCCTAAGTTGTTCCCCGATTATGTAGCTATCTATGTTGAAAAAATGGTTAAAATCCGTCCAGTAGTTTTGAAGTTTACCCCGGACATCCGGACAGAGATTAGTCCTTTACTAGCTGCGTCGCCCGGCTTTGCACGGTCCACCTAGAAAATATAAGTTATGTCAAGTGACGCGAGTTCAACACTCAAACTTGAACCAAAAAAAAAAAAGGCCAGCGAAATTTTGCGGCAGATTGCGGAAAACTCCCAAAAAGTAAACATTTTAAATCCCCTGTGATTACAGGAAAAGCCTCAAAACAAAAACAAGAGTTTTACCTGTTCTTATTCGAGAAAAAAAAATGGCAACAGATCTTTCATCTCAATGATTTTCTTCACCGCTATACATTTTAATAAAAGCGTTGTTGCGGAAAGTTGAGATGAATCACTGAATAATAATTTGAATGGAGGAAAGCCTTCGAAAAATAGGGATTTGATTTTGAAATCTAAGAGTCATAATTAATAGTTTTTAATTGATATCTCTGCTAATTATTATCGGAGGATTATGTTAAACTAGGGGGCTATCGCCCCCTGCTCGCTATCGCTCGCCAACCCCCGGAACTGCTTACGCAGTTCCCTGTGGATCGCTTCGCGATCCATGCTCGCTTCGCTCGCTCGCTGTATGCCAATACATTAGCCTAGCTAAAATTTTCCGTAAAAATTAAAGTTGGTAATTGCATTTAGGTCACCATCCATTTAACCAATATGAAAATTACGTTCATAATGTTAATTTGTCTGCTTTAGCCAGATTTTCGACAGTTTAACTTTGCTGTATGTAAGATGACTGCCTTGGCAATGTGCACAACTTTACCATTATAGATACAAAAGTGTCTGTCATTGCTTTGGAGAGATTGCACTTCTACCTGTTGGTCCGCGGAAGGTATTTTATTTCCCTTCTACCACCCATTGGAAAACCAATGAAGGCATTCCCCTATCCGCCACCTGGGGACGCGCCCTCTAGGGGTTACAGGCTCCCCCGAGGGATGTATTTACATTATTTACACTCTTATATATATTTACATATTTACACTCTTATATATTCTAATCTGAGAAAACTTCCTCATATACACAATTAAAAATGTCCCGTTTGGGAGCCACAACTGACACTGCTTCAAAAGATCTTGTTCTTGATAATGCCACATAGAGCCGGCCATGACTAAAAACAGGCTCAGAGAGCACCAAACATATTTTCTCAAACGTTTGTCCTTCTTGTTGTTATTCTGAATCCTTGCCACGTCACGAACAAAAAATGGTTTAACTAAAAACGCGAAAACTCGCCAAGGCTACTTTGCTTGCACAATACTAAAACTACTATAACCCTAAACAAATTTGGCGAAACCTTTCAGCTGAGAATAAAAGGAATAAAGTAAATTCTTTCTCGGTTATTCATTTTGAACTGAACTGTCGTACTGAAGCAGAGAATAGACGACGCTCAAAGCGCCTACGCGTTCAAAACAACATTGCCGATGAACATGATTGTGGAGCAATGTGTGAAGAATGCGAATTTTGTGGTGCTCTTTATTGGCAGAAAGAGCGTAATACTGCAAATAAATATACTAAATGTTGCCATGACGGAAAGGTGCGGTTACCGGCATTGTGTGACGCACCTGATCTGTTGAAGGAACTGCTGACTGAAAATTCCCCAGCCGCTAAAAATTATCGGCAGCGAATCAGAGAATACAACTCTGGAAATGGCTCGTCTTAAATTGGATTCAAGAACGGTTTCCTGCCTTCTTTGAGCTTTTCTTTGCTGATTAAGGTTGAAATGGGCCACAGCCCGACTCAAACTCATCTCAAAAAAAAAAAAAAGTTCGTTGAGTATTCTGTGATTCAAGATTTCAAAACAACGTAGAAGTTTGTTTACATGATTTATCGGCGAAGTGTTGCCAACAGAGGTTTAGAAATTCACCCCTTCATTTGCCGGCACGTAAGAGAATTATATATATATAGATAGCCAAACATGAAGACGGGAAGATGACGAATCCATCGATACCTGGTTCGATGGTCAGTTCACTGTCGTTCGGGAGAAGAAGCTTGGACATAGATAGATAGATAGATAGATACTCAGATTTTATATGTACTAGCTGCGTCGCCCGGCTTTGCACGGTCTACCTCGGAAATAAAAGTTATGTGAAGTGACGCGTGTTCAACAATCAGGCTTGAACAAAAAAAAAAAAAAAAAAAAAAAAAAATATCAGTAAAATTTTGCGGCAAATTGCGGAAAAATAACCAAAAATTAAACATTTTAAATCTTCCGATTACAGGAAAAGCCTTAAAACAAAAGCCAAATTTTATTTCTTCATGTTCGAGAAAAAAATGGCAATAGATGTTTCTTTTCAATGATTTTCTTCACGCTGTAAATTTTAATAAAAGCGTTCATCCGGAAAGTTGAGTTGAAGCACTGAATAATAATTTGAATGGAGGAAAGCCTTCGAAAAATATGGATTTTATTTTGAAATCTAAGAGTCATAATTAATAATTTTTAATTGATATCTCCGCTAATTATTATCGGAGGATTATGTTAAATAGCCAAACATGAAGACGGGAAGATGACGAATCCATCGATACCTGGTTCGATGGTCAGTTCACTGTCGTTCGGGAGAAGAAGCTTGGACATAGATAGATAGATAGATAGATACTCAGATTTTATATGTATAAGACTAGCTGCGTGCCCGGCGTTGCACGGGCTACCTAAAAAATGTAAGAGCAGTCCAGTTGATGCTTTTGTAGTACACTGACACTAGTTTCTAACGTGTTAAGGAATAAATAAATGCGCGTAAAGCAAGGTTTGCAAAACACCAGTAAAACATATTTTTGCCAAAACACCTCAACGTTAATAATCTTTATCAATGATACAAGTTATGAGTACATTTTCAGTCAGCACAAAAGGGGAAAATATATGCATTATCAACTATAATCTTTACTCACGTTAAACTGAATTACATCTGATAGACTATATCGGAAATATTTATGCACAATAACAATCCGCTTTTTACATAAAATAGTCTACTACCCGGCGTTGCCCGGGTGCTTATTAATGCAACATACCACTCAGATAAATATTTGGATGGATTCTATCCACATGGTCGTAGAAGAATTACATCAATCCGTTTTCCAGGTACAAACCCTCAAAGAACTCAAATAACTTGTAAATCACTCATTTACTTTACGACGTGCACGGTCCTCCTCGAAAATGAAAGTTATGTCATGTGACGCGTATTTAACAATCAGGCTTGAACCAAAAAAAAAAAGTCAGTGAAATTTTGTGGCAGATTGCGGAAAATCCCCAAAAAGTAAACATTTTAAATCCCCTGATTACAGGAAAAGCCTCAAAACAAAAACAAGAATTTTACCTGTTCATATTCGAGAAAAAAATGGCAACAGATCTTTTATCTCAATGATTTTCTTCACGCTATACATTTTAATAAAAGCGTTCATCCGGAAAGTTGAGTTGAAGCACTGAATAATAATTTGAATGGAGGAAAGCCTTCGAAAAATAGTGATTTGATTTTGAAATCTAAGAGTCATAATTAAAAGTTTTTAATTGATATCTCCGCTAATTATTATCGGAGGATTATGTTAAATAGCCAAACATGAAGACGGGAAGATGACGAATCCATCGATACCTGGTTCGATGGTCAGTTCACTGTCGTTCGGGAGAAGAAGCTTGGACATAGATAGATAGATAGATAGATAGATAGATACTCAGATTTTATATGTATAAGATAAGATGTATAAAGATATATATATATATATATATATATATATATATTATAAAAAATATTTAAAAACATGATCTTGAAAAAGGAAACAAAATCCTCTTTTGGTCCATGACAAATCTGTTGAAACATGCCCTCTTCGGAAACCATAAAGGAAGCCGCACAGTTTCTAACAGATCTCGTTCACAAACTACGATGCCGGCAACCCTACAAAGAGCATTTCTGTTCCATTCGCCACCCCCATGGAACGCTTCTGCTGAACCACTGGGGTCGATTGTTTCTGCCTGCTCCTAATGATCCCTTATTTTTTCCCCATCTGACGAAGGAAATGATCGTTAGTGCGCTTATGGCATCCTGTGTTTTTGAGTTATCAGGGTCAACTCGTGGGTTTTAGCAGAATCGGTAATTTGTCTTCTTTTTGTAACCAAATAATTTAAGTGCGGCAAGTTTTCGATAGCCAAATGGTGCGCATCTTTAATGTTTCGTAGGGGGAGAAAACACCACTAGCGTATTTGGTATAATAGAGCCCGTATATTATGCATAATAAAATCATAAAAATGTGCATGCAAATATGTACTAAAAATTTTTTTATTCACGCAAATAAAAGTTTTCACATCTGAATAAAAACACAAATGGCTTTTCTAATATTGAATGTTTTATGTTTCGGGTGGTATGTATAAAAATGCACAAAAGCTAGTGTACGTACGCATCAGGCTTGGAGTAATCGCGATTACGTAATCGACAATTAAATTTTTTTTTGTAAATCAGAATCCTAATCTAATTGATTGAAATTTGATGCAATCAAATTCTCCATAAGTCCATTTGTAATCGCAATTTCATCCTGTAATCAGGATTACGAATTCAACAAAAATTGTTTGTCAAAAATCAAAATTGAAGGGACAGAAGATGCTTGGAGATTATTTCGTGTTCAGAATTGACTTCTCGTCCCCATTTTGACCCTGAATTATTTTTTAAAATCAAGTCACAACAACTATTCAGAATAGGGAAGTGACAACCTATTAAATGTTCCTATTTTGACTATTGGATATTGTTAATTGACCCTCGCAACTAAAAAATTCACCATCGCCGAATTTTAAAACACCATGATGGATTTTTAATAAATTTTTAAAAATCCACGTGCAAAAATGCGCTCTTCTGAAACGTCACGAGCTTACGTCACAGGCCCTAATGGGAAGCCTTCCGCCGAACACTGTTATAACCAGAGGTTCCAGCTGGGTGCGATTTTCCGCCGTAGGGTGCAAAGACTGAGGCACAGGGTGCCATAGAGGCTAGAAAATATTGTTCCGATATCTTTTAGCACCTCAGTGGATGAAAGAAGGTAATGAAGGGCCATCAGCCCACGCAGTAGCCAATAGCGACTCTTTTTCTCCGCAAAGGCGCCTCGCTCGCACATGCGCTGTGCACTCCGGCATAAGTTCAATTCAGCCACTAATGGCGGACGACGATGCTGCAACGTAATTGTTGGTGCATTAAATTTTCACATTGAATAAACAACGAAACTGGATTTAAATTCCACATTTCTGTGACAAACTTTCAAAACCTTGCGTAAGTACAGGCATTTAATCATGGTATAACATTTAAGGCTTTCCAACAGGCTTTTAGTATTTTCAGAGTTGTGTTTCAACAAAGTAAACTGAGTACTGCTTATTGTTTATAGTTAACCGTTTTAACATAGTGATGTATGACTTTTCAATCACGTGTACTAATATATGGTGTCCATTGCTTGTCATGTCTGCGGTCTCACGGATTTTCCCCAAAATTGTTTATTGTTAGCAATACGAAATAATTAATAAGTAACCGGGATGAAAATTCAATGATGTAACTAACTGCTACAGCAGATACACTAAATGTCTTTATCTTCTCAATAAAATAACTGCGTAGACGTAGCAAAGAAAAAAAAATAGCTTTGAAAAGAAATCTCTCTGTGTGTTTCATGCCATGACTCATTACGTGAAAATATTTTGTTGGTGTTATTTCAAAAACCGAATGCAGTGTCTAGACGCGTTTATTTTTTCTCTCTCTCTAATTGCTGTTTCCAATGCTTTTCATTATGTAGGATGCTAAAAATTTGTTTTGATTTTTAATGTCGAAAAAGTTTCTATTTAACAAAGAAAAAAAGTGCTTTTTTAGATTACTTATATTCAAATAGGATATTCAAATGTCGAACTATATAATACGTATCAATATGTTACTCTTGATTAAAATATTTTGAACGTTTATGAAACGCCTGCATTTTATGAAACGATTTGAATTTTTCCGTGATTGTAATATAACTGAATGTTTTTGGGTGTGCTTGTAAATTATCCATAAATGCCTATATACGAAGGCATTTGATCACATTTCAACTTTCGAACATAGTTTAGAACTTTAATGACTTTAATTTGTCTGTTCGTGCACTAACTTTCTTGCATTCACACTTGGATTGCTCAGTAATTAATATGTTGTTGACAACTTTTACTGCATGATCCGTACTGAAAATGAACAGGGAAGGTATTTATCAATCATTTGCCGGAACAACCAGAAATATTAGGTAACATTATATAAGAATCATGGGAAAATAAAAGCGTTTCATTAACGCTTAAAATTTTAATCGAGCGTAACATATCAATACTTATTATAAGATTCGATATTTGAGTATCCCTATGCGTACAAGATAAATACTAATTTAAAAGCCCTTCTTTCCAATGTCAAGTTTTCCGTCAGATTAAAAATAAAAACGAGTAGATAACTACATTCGCTTTATGCAATAATGCCTAAGAAAGATACGTTAACCAAAACACGATGTGAAACTCATGAGTCACACTGAGTGAGAGAGATTTCTTTTTACGCGGTTTTTTCCCCCTCCGCCTTTGCTGCTCTGTTCGTTTTTACTACGTAGTTATTTCATTGAGAAGAAATATACATTGGTATATAGGCTGCTCACGTCGCGTCGATGCATTTTTATTCCGGAATTAACTATTCAATTATCAGCTGATTTAAAGTTTTTATTTTAATGTTGTTGTTGTTCAAGATAGTACTGATAGAAAGTTTTAGGTAACAATTTTGCAGGATATAAATAGCAAGATATTAAATATTTAATAAGGTAAACGGAACAATAAGCAGTGGTCAACATACTTTAAACACTTTAAATATGTTCGAAAGCTCTAAGAGATACAATATGATCAAATGCCTTTACTTACGCGAGGTTTCGAAGATTAATCCACGAAATTTTCAGTTTTGTACTTCATTCAATGTGAAAGTAAATTTCGTTGCAACTTCCTTCGTTCGCCATTCAAACTGAAGTTGCCGTTGGAGTTGTCAGGGCGCATGCGCAACGAGTCGCGCTCCTATCGAATGGTCTTTTAGCACTTGAGTTAACGTTGTTCACCCACTGAGGAACCAAAATCACCTTAACGACACTTCCTAGCCTCTGTTGCACTCTGAGTCACCGTTTTTTCACCCTAGGGTGAAATTCTTTACCCCTGTGGCACTTCTGGTTTTAACAGTGTACACGCTTATTTTTTAGTATCATGCTATAGTAAATGTCAATATCATTTAAAACTACTGAGCAATCCAAGGGTTTTTATGAGAGTTAGAACTCAGATAGAGGAATTGAAGTCATGAACACTTCTATATTATGTTGGAAAGTCTGAAATGTGATCAAATGCCTTAAATGACAAATTTTAATCCAAAATGAATTCAATGTGAAAAAAGTACCAAGACTTTGTCTATCATAAACCCAAACAATAAATAGAAGACAATAATATTTAAAAACGCACACAATAGGGCGGAGGGGGAAGAGGATCTACTGTAGAAATCAGTGAGGGTGCAATTTTTCTCTCCGAAGGTTTCTTCTTTTCCCCCGCGCTGCCTGTCTTTTAAACGGTGCCCATTTTTCGCCCTAGTAAGAGGGGCCATTCCGACTCCGTATTGGGTGTCGCTGGTGAACAAGCGTTTCACCCCTGAAAGGTGCCAAACGCAACCTGTAGTTTTAACAGTGAAGATCCCTTGTTTCCGCTACGGACATTTTGAGCGCGCTGATATTTTTATTTTTTAGAAATTCAGTAATCCTTTTGAACACACTATGGAGGCCGGATTCGTTAAAGCACAATCTAATAATCTTCTTCAAGCAACATCAATGATGGTATTCGAATATTTTCGGGAGGATGAGAGGTTTAATGTTCTAGAAAGTCCGTCTTAAGCGAAGCAAATCGCATTTCCTTTGGCTTCTCCTTGTCAGCTAAGCGAGGCGGAAGAGCACATGACGTCAATTCCTGTGCCATTTGACGTCACAATCGCTTGAACTTTAAAAATTAATTTAAAAAAAAAACGACTTATCGTATCGCAAAAATTTTTTCACCTATGATTCTATGATGTTCATACATACTCTGTCATATAAAAATAAAATTAAAAAAAATAATTTGAATTTCGACATCTTGAATTCAAATTATATTTTTCGCAATCACGAGTGTGTGTATGTAGGTGTGTGTTTGTGTATGGGGGGGGGGGGTATGTGTGTTGTGTGTGTAGGCATGTGTGTTTGTGTCTGTGTGCAGGCATAAGTGTGTGAGTAGTTGTGTGTATGAATGTGTGTGTATGTGGGGGGCGGGGTATGTGTATGAGTGTGTAGGCATATGTGTTTGTGTCTGTGTGCAGACATGAATGTGTGGGTTGTTGTTTGTATGTGTGTATGTGTTTGTGTGCATGTGTAGGTGTCTGTATGTATTTGTGTGCATGTGTAGGTGTCTGTATGTATTTGTGTGTATGTGTATGTAGGTGTATGTATGTGTTTGTGTGTGCGTTTGTGTGTATGTGTATGTAGGTGTATGTATGTGTTTGTGTGTGCGTGTGTGTGTAGGTGCATGTGTGTGTATGTGCATGTGTGTGTGTGTGTAGTTGTGTATGTATGCGCGTGTGTGTAGGATATGGATGCAACCTGGAGACGACTTTCGCTATAGGAGCAGCACCGTGAGGACCCGGTCGACGGTGATGGTGCAGAGGGTGGCGGTGGGAAAATAAAATCAAAGGACATCAAAACAGTCAAGTGAGAACAATAAGCAATTGTGATTGCTCAAAAATCGAAAACTTCCCTATTGTTGCAAGATGCCATTTTTCTTCGAGCTGTTGAAGCACCCCTAAAGTTGATGAAGACTATAATCTAGAATTGTCTACTTGGGGTTGAAACCTTAGAGCAGGAATTAGTAAATGAAGGGAGCAAAAGTCCAATCATCGGCTCCAAAGCTTTGGCAAAGACCTCAAATCACGATACTTAACAACGACGAATGGTAAACACGTTCTGTGTGAAACTAGCGAAAAATACCCCGATTTCTTACAAAAAGCGATTTTTCCAATTCGCTTTAAAATCTATCACGTGACTTGTGTCTTTGTTTCACGAATGAAAGTCTTCACTCCCTCCATTTTATCTCTTCTCGTTGGTTGAAACTGGGTCTCGTTGAAACTATGCATTGTAATCAGGTAGGTATAAGGGTTTATATACACAAGCAATTTTCAGCTTGCAGAAGAATAAAATGTAATATTTTAATTGAATAAAAAGCTAACTTTGTGTGAAAGGGTTTAATGTAGTTTGTGTTGCAAGAAGCTATTCAAGAAACATATTCTTGAAGTTAAAGATACATAATGTGTACTATTATGCGTTGATTCCAGCAAACGTGATTACTGATTACGTTGATGAGTAATTAATTACCTCTTCCTATTTTATCAACTTTTTAGTGCGTTATCAGTTTTTAGTTTAAGTGTAATTTTTATTAGTTAAGTAATGTTT
Source organism: Uloborus diversus (assembly GCF_026930045.1). NCBI lineage: Eukaryota > Metazoa > Arthropoda > Arachnida > Araneae > Uloboridae > Uloborus > Uloborus diversus. The sequence continues at coordinate 138,896,778 of NC_072731.1, forward strand.
GTTTCAACACTAGAAGGTGTTTTTTTTTCCCAGGAAGGTAAAACTTTAAAAATTTAACTTCTCTCTATTTCTCTACCCTTTTCTCCCCCCCCCCCCCCAGTTCAAAAATAAAAGATCTTGGATTCATACTTTCGACAACTGTTTTTGAAAGTTATTAATTTGTATATTTTAACAATGATTTTCACAAAGGTAATTCTAAAAGTAAAATTATTTCGATTACTTAGGAAAACGCAGGATCTTGTGTTGGACAATCAATTCGAGTAGAATGGGCTGTTAGCGTAACTTCAATAAAAGGCGCCGGAATTATTTTAATCTTTATCACACGTAAATGACCGAAGAGTAATTAAATATTTAAACTCTATTGTTGATAAAGTCTATCAATGAAAATTCAAATTACATTTGCGGGAATTGTGTGTATGGTTTTTGAGAGAATCGTTGCTTATTATTGTAAAAAGGAAAATTGTTAATTCTCTCGCTCTTTTAATGAAAGGAATTTACTTGTTTGTACTATATATGTACTTTTTTTTCCCTTGTAGTCTTCAACGTTTAAATTGTGTGAATCAGTAATGCACGTGTTAATAACTGCTAAAATTTGTTACTTGGTATTTAGTTCCACCCTATTTCAGATCATCAGTCCACTCCAATTACTACACGTATTGCTTACTTATGAACTTGACCATGTCTAGGCTTTAAATAATGTCTAAAATGTTTTGCATCTCAGCATTGTTCACTTTTGTCCTTGGACGAATCCCCTTCCATACCGGTGGAAAAACAAGAGAAGCAAAGGTTGTTCATTTACAACACGAAATAAATTTCAGCTGAAAACTCGCCCCCAAAACCAAAGAACACTGGTCTGTGAGCAAACTATGTAAGTCTTAATTTGCCGGTCGCGTTTACTGCTACCCCCCATTTCCAACGAAGGTGATGTTTTTCCTCCGAGTGCTAACAACGCTGAGGAGCTCCATATCAGTTTTTTCATTGTTGCTGTTCTTTATGGCGAATATTTTAATATTGACTTCGTGAAGAAAGAAAAATCAACCCACAATTTATCGTTGAAGACAATAGTTGGTAAGTCTTGTGGAACTGCAGAAATTAGATCATTCGATAATTAGTTCGCTAAATTGAAACGATACGGGGGGATATAATTTATTTTGCCGTGTGCAGGTAAACGGCAGTAACTGCCGAAACGAGTTTTCGAGATATTTGAAGAAAAGCGTTTTGGATTCAATACTAACAATAGGGAAATGTTGAAATTAGACGTCTTTTTCGCCCCTTTCTTTCAGCGGAAACCAAATAAGCGAGCTTGTACAATAAAGATAAGGTACAATAGATGTCAAAAATTCAAAAAAATGAAAAATGAAAAATTTGCAGTTACTGCCCTTTACCTGCACACGGCAGTATTCTGTAAACACTTTGCATTATGATTTCCGTCGTTTCGGTACGTAATCGATGTCGTTTAAAACTACAGTAGAACTCCATCATCCGAATTCCGACTCTCCGAATCGTTTTTAGAATTTGATTTGAAAAAAAAAAAGACGGAATTGTTCTGAGATGCTAAAAATTATAATTCTGTCTCCGCGTGCGATTGTCTTTCCCTTCACGATGCTAGTATAACCAGGGGCGCATACAGAATTTTATTTGGAGGGGAGGGGGGATCATGGCCAGGTGGTGAGAGTGAACTCAAGTAAAATTCTTTAAAGACACTCTGAAAATTTCAAAAAACTATGAGAAAGTCCCCCCCCCCCTGTAAAAAATTCAAAATTGCATACAAAAATTATTAAAATACCATTTTTTATTTTTATTTTTTAAATAATTTTCCAGGTTTATAAATGCGTTGTCAGCCCTAATTTTTGGAAACGACAACCATAGATTATGTAGTCTCCCGTAAGGCAATTTTCTGAAAATTAGGTTACATTTAATTAAAATAATAAAGATTAAATTAAATCACTTGATTTGACCTCTGAGATTCACCTTGTAAAAGCCGCGAAGGGATAGTATGGTATTTCCTGTTCTAACGGTGGACTTGGAATTTGTGTTGAAAAAAAGTTTTTATTCTGTTCAAATTTACATAGCGACTTTGAATAAAATGGGCATCTCAGATACGAGTTGAAAAAACGTATAGATCTTGTTGATATTTGTAGCGGAACCCGAAAATCTGTTCATCTGGGCCTGAAATGAAGGATTGTTTAGCATAAAAGTTGTGCTTAAACATTAACTAACTGACGTAACTAAAAAGGTATTGCACATTATTATAATAAAATAAACATTAAGATAATAGCTTCTTACGACGGTCTCTGCTCTTTTTTATATTTTATGTACACTGTAAAAAAATCCGGAAACGTTTCTGAGTATATCGTGCAGCTGTGGTTCATGAAAGTTTCAAAAACGTTTCTGAGTATTTCGGAATCCCCTTTCTATAATGTCCAGAAACGTGTCTGAGTATTTCGGAATCCTCTTTCTGTAATTTTTAGAAACGTTTCTGAGTATTTCGGAATCCTCTTTCTGTAATCTCCAGAAATGTTTCTGAGTATTCTATGCTGCTGTGGTTCATGAAAGTTTCGAAAACGTTTCCGAGTATTTCGGAATTCTCCAAACAATTTTCAAAAACGTATTTCGGAATCCTTTTTCTGTGATTTTTTTCTAAAATATAATTCTTTATTATAGTATTGCATACCATATCAGTTTCAATTCTTTCATACCTAAGAGCAATAATACAAGCAATTTTAGAATCATTCGTGGATTTTTTTTTTTTTTTTTTTGAATTTCTAATGACAAATAGCATAGTTAACAGCATAACATATGCACAGTTATAAATTTTTGAAAAATTATGAAATAATCTAGTAGTTTCATTCCTAATCACAAAATCGTCGGGGAATTGGAGGGGGGGGGGGTACCTTCTGAAAAGTGGGGATTGTTTGTTAAACAATCTTAAACTTCAGTTTTTCTCTCAATATTTTCAAGACAAAACTATCAACATATTGTATTTTTAATGCAAAACTTAAAAACATATCTTGTACACTGTTAAAAATTCAGGAAGATTTTCTGGTAATTGTTACTGTAAAATGGCGGACTTAACGCATTGCTGATTTTTACGGTAATTTATACCGGAGAAATAAGCGATCCCTGCGCCAATTCTTTTGCTGTGGCCTACCGAGGAAACCGTAAAATTTTACAGTAATATTTGATTTTTACGGTACTAGCTACTGGCAACATGGATGCCAGTAACAATTACCGTAAATTTTCCAGAAGAATTTTAACAGTGTATCAAACTTGATAGCTTTTATCTTCGGATAAAATTTGACAGGACTTACCTACCCTTCGCGTTCCGGAATTCGTTCACCTTAAGTCAATTTCTCTGACGAACAAAGTGTACCGAAAAGTACCAACAGAGAAATTGAGGAATTTAAATATGACACAAAGTCCCCCTGCTGGAACCATTCGGGTTGATTCTTCTGTTCTTGCCCTTTTCCAGCTCATCACAAATATAAATACTTATTCAAATTAGGTTACTGATTTTATTTTTACAATGTGCGCAAAATGCAATATATATTTTATTTATTAAAACATTGAACTCTATTACATGATTATTCCATTTCATATATACGAGAATTCCCCCCCCCCCCCCCACCATAAGAGTGATGGTGCACCCATAAAATGCTATGAAGCGCCCACCCCCACTTGAAAAAGCAACCCCCTGAAAATGTCAATGGCACAGTCTGCGTGGTGAACGCCCCTCGTCTTCTCCCCATATGTACATTGTATGTTAATAACATAGTTTTTTAAAAATGATCACTTTTAAAACAATGACATGAAATAGTATTACTTTTTGTTTTGGCATGTAAATGCAGCTGTTCCATTTTTGCCACTGACTCATTCCTCCTGACTGTCCTACATTAAACTAGTATGCATGCAGTAGGTACTATCCTGAGGAAGACAAATTATAGGGACTTGTTTCTTAATTTAGCCGAGGTAAAAAACCCCTACTTTTGATTTTAGGTTTAAGCTCTTGTTTATTGCATATAGTTTAGAATATGGTGCGTTTGGCCTAATGTAATGCATATATTAGAGCTTAAACACTCTCTATTTAGTAAGTAGTTTAATATCTTTTGGTCTTTTGACCATATTTATCGAATCTTCCACGGCTGATGAGCTCCGAATTCAACCTTTCAACTTTATTCTAATAATTGCTACTTTTAATTTTCTTTTTCTCATTGCTATTCATTGCTTGTGTATTTCATATATATACAAAAATATATTATTGAGAAATAATTCTTGTTTGTTATATTTGCAGCTTCTTTCCCTTAAGGGCAGGTGCATTGTAACTAAAATAAATCGTACTAATGAAGCTCTGCTGAGATAAATAATATTTCATGTATAATATAAATTATAAATCAAAGTATCATATACATTATAAATCAAAGTATCATATAAATTATAAGTCAAATACTTTAATATGGTGTAAAAATATAAAATTATTTATTTTATTAAGTCTTTTTTTTTTTTTTTTTTGCTTTTGGTAAAATTGAGGCTCGTAAAACGAAAAAAATGAAGACACTTTTAAATACATATATAAACTATTTGTTAAAGAAATTAATACACATTTAACTAATTTAAAACGTTTCGCTAATGCAAATATTTAAAGAGATATCGTCATTTAGATAATACTGAAGCACTATGTTCCTAATTACAAGAGAGTTTTTTTTTTTTACTTCATACAATCTAGCTACACTGTTTACAAGAGAATGAAAACATGCAACATTAAAGACGAACTATCAAACCTGAAAATTTGCATATTATAACATTTAATTCATAATGCTTGATACATAAATGTTCAGCCAAATATTAACTGAGATTGACACATAAAAACAAAGTACACAATAACACTTATTTCAAGTTTTTTATAATCTTCAATTCATAAATTTTACAGACTAAAACTAGACACACTTGCACTTTAAATATGTGTTCTATGTAATGTAAAATATTTTCAGATTGCAATAGTTCACAACGAAAAAATGGTACTGAGGAAAATAGTTTTTTTTAACGAGATTTATACACTAAAAAATCTCGGAAAACTCATCAGCCGTGGAAGATTCGATAAATATGGTCAAAAGACCAAAAGATATTAAACTACTTACTAAATAGAGAGTGTTTAAGCTCTAATATATGCATTACATTGGGCCAAACGCACCATATGCTAAACTATATGCAAGAAACAAGAAATTAAACCTAAAACTATAAATATGGGTTTTTTTTACCTCGGCTAAATTAAGAAACAAGTCCCTATAATTTGTCTTCCTCAGGACAGTACCTATTGCATGCATACTAATTTAATGTAGGACAGTCAGGAGGAATGAGTCAGTGGCAAAAATGGAATACCTGCATTTACATGCCAAAATAAAAAGTAATATTATTTCATGTCATTGTTTTAAAAGTGATCATTTTTAAAAAACTATGTTATTAATAGACAATGTACATATGGGGAGAAGACGAGGGGCGTTCACCACGCAGACTGTGCCATTGACATTTTCAGGGGGTTGCTTTTTTAAGGGGGGGGGGGCGTTTTATAGCATTTTATGGGTGCACCATCACTTTTATGGTGGGGGGGGGGGGATTCTCTCGTATATATGAAATGGAATAATCATGTAATAGAGTTCAATGTTTTAATAAATAAAATATAAATTGCATTTTGCGCACACTGTAAAAATAAAATCAGTTACCTATTTTGAATAAGTATTTATATTTGTGATGAGCTGGAAAAGGGCAAGAACAGAAGAATCAACCCGAATGGTTCCAGCAGGGGGTGTCATATTTAAATTCATCAATTTCTCTGTTGGTACTTTTCGGTACACTTTGTTCGTCAGAGAAATTGACTTGAGGTGAACGAATTCTGGAACGCGAAGGGTAGGTAAGTCCTGTCAAATTTTATCTGAAGATAAAAGCTATCAAGTTTGATGCAAGATATGTTTTTAAGTTCTGCATTAAAAATACAATATGTTGATAATTGTGTCTTGAAAATATTGAGAGAAAAACTGAAGTTTAAAATTGTTTAACAAACAATCCCCACTTTTCAGAAGGTGCCCCCCCCCCTCCAATTCCCCGACGATTTTGTGATTAGGAATGAAACTACTAGATTATTTCATAATTTTTCAAAAATTTATAACTGTGCATATGTTATGCTGTTAACCATGCTATTTGTCATTAGAAATTCAAAAAAAAAAAAAAAAAAAAAAATCCACGAATGATTCTAAAATTGCTTGTATTATTGCTCTTACACTGTAAAAAAAATTCGGAAACGTTTCTGAGTATATCGTGCAGCTGCGGTTCATGAAATTTTCAAAAACGTTTCTGAGTATTTCGGAATTCTCTTTCTGTAATGTCCGGAAACGTGTCTAAGTATTTCGGAATCCTCTTTCTGTAATGTCCAGAAACGTGTCTGAGTATTTCGGAATCCTCTCTCTATAATTTCCAGAAATGTTTCTGAGTATTTTGGAATCCTCTTTCTGTAATTTTCAGAAACGTTTCTGAGTATTTCGGAATCCTCTTTCCGTAATTTCCAGAAATGTTTCTGAGTATTCTGTGCAGCTGTGGTTCATGAAAGTTTCGAAAACGTTTCCGAGTATTTCGGAATTCTCCAAACAATTTTCAAAAACGTTTCTGAGAATTTCGGAATCCTTTTTCCGTGATTTTTTATAAAAAATAATTCTTTACTATAGTATTGCATGCCATATCAGTTTCAATTCTTTTATATCTAAGAGCAATGAAACAAGCAATTTTAGAATCATTCGTGGATTTTTTTTTTTTTTTTTCTGAATTTCTAATGACAAATAGCATGGTTAACAGCATAACATATGCACAGTTATAAATTTTTGAAAATTTATGAAACAATATAGTAGTTTCATTCATAATCACAAAATCGTCGGGGGAGGGAAGGGGAGTACTTTCTCAAAAGTGGGATTGTTTGTTAAACAATATTAAACTTCATTTTTTCTCTCAATATTTTCAAGACAAAATTATCAACATATTGTATTTTTAATGCAGAACTTAAAAACATATCTTGTATCAAACTTGATAGCTTTTATTTTCGGATAAAATTTGACAGAACTTACCTACACTTTGCGTTCCGAAATTCGTTCACGTCAAGTCAATTTCTTTGACGAACAAAGTGTACCGAAAAGTACCGACAGAGAAATTGATGAATTTAAATATGACACCAAAGTCCCCCTGCTGGAACCATTCGGGTTTATTCTTCTGTTCTTGCCCTTTTCCAGTTTATCACAAATATAGATACTTAATCAAAATAGGTTACTGATTTAGAGTGTGCGCAAAATGCATTATATATTTTATTTATTAAAACATTGAACTCTATTACATGATTATTCCATTTCATATATACGAGAGTCCCCCCCCCCACACCATAAGAGTGATGGTGCACCCATAAAATGATATAAAGCGCCCCCCACTTTAAAAAAAGCAACCCCTTGAAAATGTCAATGGCACAGTCTGCGTGGTGAACGCCCCTCGTCTTTTCACCATATGTGCATTGCATATTAATAACATAGTATTTAAAAACTGATCACTTTTAAAACGATGACATGAAATAATATTACTTTTTATTTCAGCATGTAAATGCAGCTGTTCCATTTTTGCCACTGACTCATTCCTCCTGAGTGTCCTACATTAAACTAGTATATCCACGAAGGAAATGTTATTTTCGTAACTAATGTCAAGGAATTTTTTTATTGTTAACCACATTTAACAAAATGAATAAGCAGATGAATTAATTTCATAACTATGTTCTTACTAATAGATAACATGGTCATTTTCTAATGGTATAAATATTTTTAAATGAATGAATAAATTATAATAAAAAAAGATAAATTATACCGGCACATTTTTTGTGAAGCATATTACAATACTAGAAAATATTTGCATTACCATATTTCTAATGAATTAAGCAATTGATTTTTTTTTCTTTTTGAACCAAAATGTATGTACATCCAAGTATTTCGAAATAACTTTTCTGTGATTGCTTCTCAAATATAAATCTTACTTCTTTTGCGTAATTAATCAGTTTCAGTTAGTTACAACAAATAGTACACCGCGCACATAGGTATGTAGGATAACTTTAAATTAATTCGATAAACCCAAAAACAGTTACAATTGGAGCCTCATCAAATGCAAATCAACAAAAATATAAATGTATATAACAACATGTTTTAAAATATTCATTAATACTTACAAGTGAACATGAGCGGAAGAAAATCTAAGTACCTCCATTACAACCGAATAAGTAATCCAAAAGGTTTCGTTTCATTAAGTATAAACACGGGTGTTGAAAGTATTCACGCTTGAACACACAATATATATCTAATTATGGTAGCATTGGAAATTGTAAAGAAGCAAATGGTTATTAACTAACTTAATAGCTGCGTACATCGTCTAAAAAATCAAGGGCAGTCCAAAATGCAAAAGCGTATAATTAGTTTCGACACATTTTACTACTCTCTAGACATGAAATAACAAGCAATCCAATGCTATACAGTTGCTGACTGCAGCAACTATAGATAAGAAAAAAAGAAGTTCTCGTTATTTCCGACTCATTGGCGCCTGTGTTGGAAGGATGAAATAGGTTTCGAAGCGTTGCGTCATCACTTCCGCTTCTAGATATCTTGAAATAACAAAAAGCTTTCTGAATATTGAGGAGTTCGCTATTGGATGAAGGATTCCTACTATTTCGGAAACGTTTCCGATATACCCAGAAACGTTTCCGAAATTTGTTACAGTGTAGATATGAAAGAATTGAAACTGATATGGTATGCAATACTATAATAAAGAATTATATTTTAGAAAAAATCACGGAAAAAGGATTCCGAAATTCTCGGAAACGTTTTTGAAAATTGTTTGGAGAATTCCGAAATACTCGGAAACGTTTTCGAAATTTTCATGAACCACAGCTGCACAGAATACTCAAACATTTCTGGAAATTTCGGAAAGAGGATTCCGAAATACTCAGACACGTTTCTGGACATTACAGAAAGAGGATTCGAAATACTCAGAAACGTTTCTGAAAATTACAGAAAGAGTATTCCGAAATACTCAGACACGTTTCTGGACATGACAGAAAGAGGATTCCGAAATACTCAGAAACGTTTTTGAAACTTTCATGAATCACAGCTGCACGATATACTCAGAAACGTTTCCGGATTTTTTTTTACAGTGTATGAACTAAATCACTTTAAAGTTATAGAGTTGCAAAGCGACTTACCTATTCGTCGGTGGTGGTCTTTTGCAGGCTTTGGTCACCAAAAAGGTGATTTTTATGACAATAAAATTCTGCCTACAAAAATTACCCATTTGGTAGAAAGAAGAAAATTATCCAAGAAAAAAGTAAATTTACCTACACAAGTTTTGCGACGCAACGAATTTACATGGCGTCCTCTCGGCAGTTATTTGGTTTTTAATTTCAGTTTGTATTCCTTCCGTGAGCATGCGTCGAGAAGTTGCACTTCGTACTTAAAAATAAGTGACATAGCTTCAAATTCAATCTCATGACGATACATAAGCAAGAAAATATAAGACTTTAAAATTATCTTCAGTGAATTCATGCGAGGAACAAAACTTCTGCTAATCCCCTTGATGAGTGTTACTTCGCATACATGAGTCAGCACTTGTTTTCATTGCGTGCTTTCGAAAGTTTCAGTTTGGATTTGGTGCAGGACTATAAAATTGCCGTGTGAGCTACGCAGGCGTCGACTGTTACTTTCTTGTTAAACGGGAAAGGTATTTGATAAGAGCAGAAAACTGCTGAGGGGGTACGAATCTGTTTTTTACGGAAAGCTTTTTTGTATATTCAGAGAGCTTTCCGAGATTTTTTACAGTGTACTGATATCTCCGTCAAGGTTCATTTCATTCATATATCTGATTATGACACATCTATCTTGTATGCAGAGATAAACTATTAAAACTGCAGAGAAAATCTAATTAAATACCCATATGGTATTGAATTTGATACAGGAACTCGGGATATGTTTCCATCGGATTTGGGTTCATCAGTTTTTTTTTCAGGGTGGCGATAAATCAGGAAACTTTATCACCCAGCGAAAAATCAGTGAAATATCAGGGAATTTTGGAAAAATAACAAATTTAGGGAAAATTGATTAAAGAATAAAAAAAAAAAAATCTTGCAAAATGAAGTACTTTGATTCCCTACGAGTTTTTCTCCAATTATTTGTTTTAAAAAAGTAAAATTACTGAGGTGCAATAATACAGTGCTGCATATTTATGCATCTTTTTTCCTCAAGGTCAAAGTATTCAATTTTAGGATGAGCTTCCTAAGATTACTTCTATGTCTGTAAAGTTGATTATTTTACCTTGCTTGAATTTTCCTTCCATGCATTCCAAGCTACGTGAAATAAACAACCCTATAGGCAAAGAGAAAGCCGTTATTAATGACTTTGCTCCCTTGCCTTTGCTTATTGTCTTGAGTAATTAGCATACTGTTATCACAATTTCAAGAAAAATCTTTGTTTTTTTAAATTAGTGTTGAAAAAATCTTAAAAGTTATCACTTGGCGCTTTTAATTTAAATGCTAAAATTGAATTTTGACTGAAAATCAAATTTGTTTTTTTGCCATGGTATTATTCGCTGTCACTTCAGATTACACGAAGGGTTTCTTTTCAGACTTTAAAACTCTTTTATTTTAAAACCATATAGGGGAGTGTGGGACAAAGTAAAATGGGTAAGATGACTGAGTTTTTTCGAAATGAACAAATCGGAAATTTGTTTTGAAAATTACAATACATAAAGAAAGAACACTGTATTTATAATAAAACTTGCGTTAAAACCGTTTTTTATTTTTTGCAGTAAATTTGAGCCTTCAAAACATTTTTTCATGGGGCAAAGTAAAAAATAAAATATTTTTCTAATGAAATATTTTCTATTCGATTATTAAACATATTCTTGATCAAAAGAATCGGTAAATAAAAGGTTGAATGAATAAATGGAAAGATGATGAAACAATAAACGAACAGTTAAATGAATAAATCAATTAATATAGAAAAATAAATAAATGAGCGACTAAAATAATGAATGAATAAATAAATAAGTGAATTACTAAATGAAGGAAAGTAAATGAATTAATTAATAAATTAAAACGTAAATGATTTATATTCAATGATTGAGGGAATAAATGACACAAACTATTTCACTATGCCCCGTATGTACTCGACTAATTGTACAATTTATTTTAAATGCAAATAAACGATATTAACTAAACTAACACTGCATTGAATATTAGGAAGTCTCAATATTTTCAATGTTAATAACAAGAACTTTATCATTTTACATTAACAAAAATAATTTTTGAGGTACAACAAAATATTACAATTAAAAGTATCAATTTTTTTAAATTGCCTGTATTATCAAATTCTTTAAATCTTCGACAGTTTTTTTTCCCTGACTGGAATAGACTATATATGGTACTATATAGTTAAAATAATACCAGATAAGTGGAGCTAAAAGCAGAGTAAATATTTCACCATTTCACTTTGCCCCGCTATTTCACTTTGCCCCATGTTCCCTTACATATACATTTTGAAATTAATAATTGTTTTTGAATTTCAATGCCGTTTGTTACTAGAGTAATCTAAAATTTTGAAATTGAGTTGTGTACATAAGTAAATAATTTTATTATTTTTTAATAGTGAAAATGCTGTATTCATTCATTAAAACCGAAGTTTTTGATTAGAGAATAGCTCAAAATGACTGGTTGTTGAAAAATTTCAATTTGTTTTACATAAATAAATATGTCTATTCTGCCGTGCGCAAATAACTGCACATTTTTCTTTCTTTCTTTCTTTTTTTTTTCAGTACATTATCTTTATTGTACATACTCGCTTATTTGGTTTCCGCTGAAAAAAAGGTGCGAAAAAAGAAAAGTCTAATTCCGACATTTTCCTTTTGTTACTTCTGAATTCACCACACATTTCTTCAAATATCCCGAAAACTAATTTCTGCCGATACTGCCGTTTATCTGCACACGGCAGTATTATTTATGTAAGTAAAACTACATTACTTCTATACTTTAACTATCACTTGTTATTCTTGCAGCAACAATTATACTGCTTGAAAATTCTGTTCAAGATTATTTCCATTTAAATGTTTTAGTTTTATCATGATTAGATATTTCTTTAAGAGTGGTTTTAATAATTTCTTAGAATTCTTATGTTAACTGGTTCCTGGAAGTAAAGTATTTGTTTTAGATTTCCTACAATATTTCTCTGTCGATAATTTAATACACTATTTTTACCAAAAAAAAAAAGGATCATTTTTTCAAAATATATTTTTAATTAACAGCTTAAACCGTTCTAAACAATACATTTTATTTGATATGCAATGCTTTTCAGGTCGGGCAAAGAAAGGAAACCATTATCATTGATAACGTAAATCAGGGAAAGCTGGTGAACTTAATCAGGGAGAAGTCAGGGAACTTTTTTTTCCAGTTCCTGTCGCCACCCTGATAGTGCAATCCTATTGGCTACTAATGTAGGGGAGACCGGGGTTAGTTGGGCGAACTTTTTAAACTTTATTTTCTTAAAGGTTGTAAATAAAGTAGAAAAGTTTTCTTTCATCGGTTGGATAACCTGTATGGTGTCAGCAGTAAAGTGCTATTTTTGTTTTGACAGTACTATGCTTTGTGTATTTTTTACATAATTTTTGTGAATCTTTGCAGAGTTCACACACTCGCCCCGTTACGGGGTAAGTTGGCGAGCGGTATGGGGTAAGTTAGCGAATTGAGAAAACATCATATTACACACAGAAAATTTCACACAAAGCCTCAATGATGCTTTAAATAAGCAAGTAAAACTTACCAATGAATGAAAAAAAGCGAAATTAGTATTATAATTGCTTCAAAATTAGGTATGTTGCACCATATAAAAGGTTTTAACTTTGATTTTAGAAGCAAATGCTGAAAAATGCAAAATTATTTGAAATGAACTATTTTATTTGCCGCCTCTCATCTTTTTTATGTTTCTTTTGGGTTTACATTCCTTTTTTCTTGGATTCACTTTTTGTGATGATTTGCGTTTTTCTACTGTGATTCCTTCTTCCTGGAAGAACCTTTTTGACTGGTGTATTAAAGAGTATTTCTGTAGACCTCTTTCGTTTCGATCCTTTTTGGATCTGACCCTCTCGAGCTTTAGGATCAAGTCGTATATGATCTGGAGTAATGCTCAGAGACGTATGTAGGTTTTAGTGAGACATAACGCTATCTTCAGTAAGAACTATAAATGGGAATTATTGAATTTAGTAGCAACTGAATCTGCTCTACGACAGGTACATCCAGTTTACTACTTTCTTCCAACATGGGACTGCCTGCTGGGACAAACGGATTCACTCATAGATCCAGGAGATTGGGAGTCCGACCGATCAGTGATATAACTTGGCATGAAGTCACAGTCCTGAAAAATGTTT